>NC_141761.1:47622695-47775619 GCF_982258835.1 Parasteatoda tepidariorum | reverse complement strand
ACTGTCATTTCATTTGCTTTTCCTGGTTAGAAACAGCCCTACAACATTTGTTTCTCCCTCTACAGTAAAATCAAGATGCCGGCTAAAATTCATCTTTTGTTAAGGAATTTAAATGATAACTTTGAAACATCGTTCAATTTACTTTTTTTCAACGAGAAAAAGAAACTATATTGTGTAGCTAAAAAAAGAAACATTTTTCCTGATTGAAGAAAATAAATATAGTGTATTAGAAAACTAATTTGATTTCTATAAAATTTCATTTCGGGACTCAAAAATTATCTTTCTATTTCGGAAATATTTTAACCAAAATGCAATATCCTCAAAAGCTTTTAAACATCCAATGCGCAAATATCTCCGAAAGGTAAGTCATATTAATAAAATAATAAAAAAGTAGTCAATTGAAACAAAATATCTGCAATGCCATTGGAGGATAATTTTTTATACCTTTTTTCTTTATTTTATTGGCTATTCTTTTGAATTTTATATCTATTATTATTGAATTGGAAAATAACATTTTAACTTTCTATGTTGATAGCAAGGTATAACCATCGTCGTCGATGTTTCAGAAAATATTTACTGACGCACACGTTTCTCATTATTATTTTAACAAAACAACAACAAAAAAACTGTTGAATGAAAAAAAAAAGTAATTTTGCACATTTTTAGAGAAGTAGTCATTTCGATATGTTATGAAGATTACATAGTGTGGATGTAAGGTTTTGAGTTATTTAATGTTAGAGTTAAAGAAGTTTATTTACTGAAATAAAATTAAAATAACATTTTTAATTATTCAGATTAAATTATGTTTCAGAAATGTAGAAATAAGTATTTTGAAGAAAATGTTTGTGTAATGCCTTTTTAACATGGAATTGAAGATTAGATTGGCTGCTTTTGAAGCTATAAGCAAAACTGAGCAGCAAGAAGAAATGGACGATAATATTGATATCCTATAGTGGAAGAATATAATTGAACTACTAAAAATACACTGGGGAAAATGAGCAAGAAAATTAACGCGAAATGGATAAGCAGAGACACTTTAAGACAAATATAAGAAAGAAAAAAACTGAAGGGAAAGATAAATAACTGAAAATCAGAGTAATTACAAAATGAATATCAAAAGAAATGCTGAGTATATCATAAGATTGTGAAACGCTGTGCTAGGAAAGGCAGGTAAAGCTACTGCAACATACCAGATCATCATATTTCTTCTCCGGATGAGAGGTTTTTCTACAGCAGTGTTCCCAAAGTGTGGTACGCGTACCCCCAGGGGTACGGGAACAGTTTAGCGGGGGTACGCGTTCTTATGCAAAACATCTTACAACAACGAAAATTTCAAATTTTTATTTTTTAAAACAAAGCCAGCTATGAAAATTTACGATTACGTATTTTTCTCTATTGGCTATTTTTTCCAGAACAAACAGTTATTAATTAGTGGTGTCAACAACCAGTTGTGATTTTTAACTTTTGCGCAATTTTTTTATAGTAAAAATAAACATATTTTTAAAAAAATTCATTCATTTTTTTATTAGTGGTACATAGCGTTACGAAAAATTTAGAAAGGGTGCACACAAGTCATAAGTTTGGGAAACACTGTTCTACAGAAACACAATCCAATGCAGCTGCATGCAGATGACATCTTATGGTGTTGTAACGATTTCGTTACTTGTTCAGGTTGAACTAAAACTCTTATAAAAACAAACAAAACTTTTGATAAAGTTTTCTGGGTAAATTTTATATGTACAAGGTTGTATTACAATTATATACACCATTATTTACAATTATCATCACTTCTACCGAACACAAAATTATGTAATAAAAAGTTCTCAAATCGAGACGGCCCAAGGTCCGCTCATGATGCTTCGTCTCACCAGACTGCCTGTCGCCTGTGTTACAGAGTCCAGTCTTTCTCCTCTTTTTTGCAGGTGCATCGAGTTCTTAGAATTTCGTGGGAGACACCGGATGCCAGAGGGGAATGTACTCGGGGGTCAGCTGTCCAAGATGTTACAGTGTGTTTACTCACTGTGAGTCCATATTCGTTGGCCATCTCCTTTAATATTTGATTAACGCTCTTGTTGAGTCAGCCAGCAGCCAGCTTTCCCTGGATTAACGAGTCTTGATGATGAATCGTTGTTCTTGGGACTCCTGATCCACTTCCACTTTTTAATTATGTGATGTTGATTTTGGAATTCCGAACTTAGTGGTGATAACAGAATAAGACACTTTTTTCTCGGCTTCGTTTATAATCAAAAGATGTATGGCCAAAACCTCCCCCCCCCTGTTATTTGGGCGTCTGTTAAATGATATATAACGAAGATTAAAATTGATGCTATATTTTCCTAACTTGAGATTATTAATTTCAATAAAAGCTTTAAAAAACTTGAATATATATATATATATACACTGCTGGACAATTGCTAAGGACGGATAACACTATCATCCATAGCAACCACAAAATGAAGGGAAGCAAAATGTGGAAAATTAGAATAAGTGCGGGATATAGTAAGAAGGGGTATGCGTATGTAAATTTTTTTGTCCACGTTTGTTCATCACGTGATAGCGCTGATAAGAGCTTTAAAGGTTTTGACGCGTTGTGGAGAGTTGTTGTTTCAAGTCAAATTTTTACAGGAAAGATTTAGTTGACGAACTTGAAATTTTCGGCATGTCTTCCCGATATTACTTAGATGATTTTAAGCGTGGCCGAATTATTGGAAAGATCGAAGAAGGGCGAAAAATAAGAGACTTTGCCAGGGAGTTCGACATCGCTGACGGCGTTGTTTAACGGCTGTGGAAATCTTTTAAAACTACTGGAATGTATAGTAAGCGGCAAGGGGGAGGTCGTGTTAGACGTAAGACGCCTGCTGAAGACAGATACATCGTCCTATCAGTAAAAAGGAACAGGCGCACCACAGCTCAGCAGGTGGCAAATCAGTTTCTTGCTACCACAGGAAAGCAGATCTCCCGAAAAACTGTTGCCAGACGTTGGAGGGGAGGAGGACTATACACCCGCAGACCTGTTGTGTGCGTCCCATTGACCAGACAGCACCGTACTGCACGTTTGCAATGGTGTCGTGAGCATCACAATTGGACTGAACAGGACTGGGCATGCGTACTCTTCTCAGATGAGAGTAGGTTCAGTCTGTCATCGGATTGTAGACGCCAACTGATCTGGCGCGAGAGTGGTACTGGTTATCGTCCAGATAATATTCAGGAAAAGGACCGATATCCGACATGCAGTGTCATGGTGTGGGCCAGCATCATGATCAATGGCCGCACGCGCCTACATGTGGTTGCGAATGGGACTATGACGGGCCAACGATACTTTGATGAAGTTCTACTTCCTCATGTTCGTCTTTTCCGTGGTGCTGTCGGTGATAAATTTGTTTTTATGGGCCACAACGCAACATGTCATCGAACACTCGCTGTTCAGAATTGTTTAGACAGTGAGGGTATTCAACGCCTCATATGGCCATCACGTTCTCTAGATCTAAACCACATTGCAAATGTTTGAGATGCTTTGGGGAGGCAATTTGCTGGTTGAAACTATCCTCCGACAAACAAGAACACCCTCATTCGTGCACTGACAGAGGAATGGGATAAATTGCCTCAACAGCTGCTGGATAATGTTGTGCGAAGTATGATACGACCTGTAGAATGTTGCATCACACTCCACGGTGGACATATCCCGTACTGACACCTTTCTTCAAGTTGCCTGCTTACATTTAAATGCATTGTTCCATTATTCCGTACGCAGCATCAAATGAACATTTTTTTTTCTTTCAGATGTTTCATAGCTTTTGTACTTTCCAGAACAATGAATGTTCTTTATTCTAATGTCTGAACAGTGTGGCAACTATAATTTATCCTACTAGGTCTCATGTCTCGCCTAATGTTATGCTACATTGCAATTTGTGATCCGTCCTTAGCAATTGTCCAGCAGTGTATATATATATATATATATATACGCATTTGAGCCGTGCTCAATTTAGATTATAAGCAGTCAGAAGAAGAATTTTTAATTAGTTAAAAATTTTCGCAGCCATGTGTTTTTCATGAAGATTAGCAACACATCTCTTTCTTTTAAAAAATTAAATTTGTTAGGTTTTCATTTTTGCATTATAGCTTACTTATAGTTTTTTGATGCAAGAAAATGTACATGCACTAGATTTATAATACTTTGAAGAAGATAAGATTGATAATTATTCTTTAAATCTCTCCAATATTAATTTTGAAGTTTTTGATTCATTTTCAGGTTGTTTTTTTTTTCTTAGACGAAACTCTTTCTTAAAATGCCAAAAGATTTCCATAAATAAGTATTTTTTTAAAGATATCATGGTCTTAAAACCTGTTTTCATAATTTTTTTTATTTTTTTTTTATTTTTAGCAATTTTAAATAGAGGATTCGCTATTAATATTCATGTCGATTAAAATATCGGGAGATTTTTTTAGTAGTTGTTCTTCATTTTGGAATTTGCCATCTATTTGTCCTTGTTTCACTCTCGAGTTGTTTCACTTTTTTATTTGAGAGAAAATGAAGCTCTTCACGGTTTTTTATTTCCCTTCTTGATAAATTTTTAAGAATTTCCAAATTACAAGCTTTTAATTTGCACGCACAGAAAATAATGTCAATCTACTCCAATATCTCAATCTTTTCCTGATTTATCGGTAATCTGTGCTACTATTCTTACGGAAAAGAGAGCTCAAACAGCAATGTGCTGTTATATTCACAGCAATGGCAGAAACAGCATAATGGAAAATCAATTACAGATTTCTGAAATAGTCACAGACCTTTGGGAAATTTGCATCAGTTAGCTGTAATGTTCAGAAACACAACTTTGAAATAAATTTTTTACACCAATCTTCTGTAATATTTAAAGCAGCAATTTTGCAGTAAATTTATCACCAGTCTTCTGTAATATTCAAAACAGCAACTTTGTTGTAAATTTTAAAGCACCTGATGGCACTCACGGTGCTAGCAATTTTTTGGTGAATTTTGAGTCAGAGCCAATTGCAGATTGTTAACCGTAAACTCTCCAATTACCTTAGATACAGGAAGTCTAGCTGGAAGCAACCCTTTATCATTCCCAAAAAACCACATTAATATTTTAGTTTTAATTTATAGATTTTTCATGAATAAATAACGTTATATGAGCTTACTGAAAAGATAATGTAACCTTATTTATTCAAGAAAAGCCTATCGTCTTACACACCCTTAGGAAAATAGTTCGATATCTGAAAGAAATTCAATATTCCATTTAATTCTATTTGATAGTTTGAGATCAAAGAGCTATAATATAGATGTTATGTCGGTCTATGTTTTAGTTTCATTTCTTTGTCATTACGTCAGCGAATGGATGGACAATAGATAATTGCTTTTAGCTGCTTTGGTAAAAGTAGATGGTTTCTAAGACGGAACTCTTTTGAAAATTAATACCGCATCTAGACTTCGAAAAACAATCGTATTATATCTTTAATTAGTTTACGAAACGGCGTATTATTAATTGCGTATAGATGTTAACGTTATACGTAAATTTGTTTAAAACCTTTCTGGGATATATTTGATGCAATTAGGCTACTTCATGTATTCTTCTAATGAGATGTACGAATTTGAGTTTCAATCTAATTTTGCCACGCATTTTATTTATTATGTACAAGCAAAATTAAAAGCGCTATAAGTTTATTTATTTTTACTTTATTATGGATAACAATTTATACTGAAAAATTTTAATCCTTTAAAAGTAATAAGCAAAGGTACAAGTTTAAACTATGTGAACAAAACTAACTCGCCGTAAAGAATTATTTGAATTTTCGAAAGTTAAATTTTATGTTTAAAAAAAATATTAAAAAAGTTAATAATTTTAAAAAATTATTAAACTCATAAGAAAATTCAGCAATTGGGCAAGATTTTTCCACCTAAATGAAAATCTTAAAAATAAATAAGCAATTCTCAATTTTTGTCAAATTTTATAAACACAGACAACGCAGCGATGGAGAAACTTTTCAAATATTAAACAAAAGTAGATAACATTGGTAGATAAATTGAGGCGTTTCTACAAATCGTAGCATTTATTAAGGGGATGCCAGAGATTTGTATCAAACAATAAATTATATTAATAATATGAAGATAATCAAGATTTGATTTTTTACCTAATTGGTAGCTAACATAAAGGAATATCCATTTTGTTTGAACACTAATGTGTTATAAATTTTGCTTTTAGGGTGTATTTGGTAGCTTTTTGGCCAAGGAAAATAAAAAAAGTAAGTGCCTTTCTTTGGAGGTAAAGCAATAATTTTAAATTATATTGCATTTCATGTTGCTGTAAGGAATTATCTGGGCTGATAAATAGTATCAGTGGCGTGCCAACTTTTTTTTGACTGGGGGGGCGAGCCAATGCAAAGTCATAAGCTTTGCTTGATTTAATATTTTAAAGTTAGTTGTATTATTTTAATATTGTAATTTGTCTAATTGTAATTATCTAAACTATTTCCGTTGTTTATGTCGACGATGATTTAACTATTACATCCACACCAATTTAGTTAACAAAAAATGATTTATCAATCCGAAACTAATTAAAAAGAAAAAAAGTGTATTAAAATGTAAAAAATTTAATTAATGAATTTTGTAATTTTACTAATTTTAACTTGTTAATGCTGAGCAATACATTTTGTCGATACATTTTAATCATAATGACATAGAATGGTTTTTCGCTCCTCAAAAACATATTGAATTAAAAATAACTTGTTATTTAAATTTTGATTCTAGCATAGATTTGAATTTAATCATGAATATAAATTTTCAGTTTACAAAAAAATGGAAAATTAACTTTATCATAATTTTAATGATAAGCACAAGGTATAAAAACATTAAAATAAATGAAGGAGTAAAAGAGATTGATTTCTAAAATTAAATCTTATTTTAAAATGACTTTGAATTTTAACAAGTCTTCTGATTTTTCTGGTTAATTCCAAGGTAAAGCTTAAAATGTATACAAAGAAAAAAAAATACAATTTTAAACATATAAATATGCAGTAATTTAATGAAGTAGAATTAACTTTATCATATTAAGTTTTCATGATAAAGGACTAGGGATGAAAAAATTAAAACAAATGAAGGAATTAATTTCCAGCTCGCCATATTTAAATATGTTTCTTATTTACAAAAGTATAATCTAAACACATTATAAAATTATAACCAAAAATTTTATTGTATATTAGAGGCTACGTGCTTTTTTAACTTAACAATGCAATATTAATTTTTGAATTATAGCTATTCGAAACAAAATTGTAGAGCGAAAAAGACTAATGGAAATTTAAAAGAATCTTTTGAAAAACCAAATGATATTGGGAAATTATGTTATATACTTTTAAAATATTTAAAAATTTTCAAGTATAAATTGAATGAAATATATTTAAAGAATTTAAAATGTTCTAACAAAATATAGAGAAAACAATTAACAAAAATATCATTAACATAAGCGTAAAAGCAAAAATCCGATAAAAATGAAATCTAAAAAAATTATTACAACTAAACAAAGACTAAATCTGAAAAATTTGCTGTAGGGGAGAGTGGGGTCAATTGTAACAGGGTACGATTGTAACAGAGCAAAAATTTCGAGTGTCGGGTTCTAGATTTGGTTCCTAGGTGGCGCACAAGGTATATTTAATAAATCTACATGTACACCCCTGATGGCAATCATTTTTATGTACTTTTGAAAGAGTTAGATCACAAAAGATATTTTCACGCCACGCAAGTACTTTTTTTGATATTAGAATATTATATTGTAACAAAGTAATTTTGTTTAAACAAATAAAAATTAGTAACCGAATATGTAAGTGGACACCTTAATTAACATTTCAATAAAAAAAAGATTAGTTTTGCTAATTAACTAGCATTGTTTTTAACAAATGAAGCTGAAGTGGCGTCTTGGGGACAATTGTAACAATAAGTAAAGGGACGATTGTAACAGCTGAAAATAAATAATCTTATGTTTACAAACCATTACTTAAGTCTTTAAGAACCACCAATAGTTTCCTATATCATTTATATTATGTTGCATGTGCATTATTTTATTTGTCACCTTTCACAGCATAAATTAAAATTTTTAACCCCTTAAAGTTAAAAGCTTAACCCTTTAGGTCTCTGCTCATTATTATTTTTACTCCTAAAATATCACTACTATTTTGATCAATAAAGAAATATATCACAACTATGATACTATGTATAATTAACTATGTTTTAGTTGAATTTATGAACTGTTACAATTGACCCCGTAAGTGGGGACAATTGTAACAAGTGCTCGACTGTCAAAAATTGTTAATAACTAATATAATAGCATTTAAAATTAGGTATTTATTTTTTTTTCTAGTAGAGGACAGTCTACTTTACTCGTCTGTCAATTAATACTAATAATATATTGTATTTTTTGTTAGTTAAAAATAGTTAACTAAAAATAGTTACAATTGACCCCACTCTCCCCTACTTATTAAAAATTTGTTGTATTATAACATAGTTTTTATTAAGACTTATTATTTTATTAATAAGAATAAAGAGTTACTGGTCACAAAATTAATCACAAAAATTCCCATTTAGCTTAAAAATGTTTGAAAAATAACAAGGACAGAGGAATAGAAATTATTATGGAGAAAATAAAAATCCGAAAAAAAATTATTTTTAAAAATAACTGACAAATAATCAAAGTAAACTACGAAGTTTGAAAATTAAAATGTTCGGAAAAAGCATTTCAATAATACATGACTAAATATAGAAAGTAAATAATGTCAGACAAAAATCGTAATTACTGAGCCAGGTATACCTGCAAAAAATGCATTAAACTATGTCTGACGCACAAAAAAAATTCATAAATTTAAAGATTACTGATCATCACTGAACAACCTTAGAATCGTCAGCCCTGCGTATAACAAAAATATTCAATTCGCAAACATAAGAAGGCTCTAACTGCGCTGACTAAATTGTCGAACTTTTTTTTATTCCTTCCAGATTACAGCTATCCCATTATTTTAAGGGTCAAGAATCTGCATACGTTGATTGAAAAAGTTTATTCAAAGCAAGTACGTTTTCGTGGGGGAAATTTCTTGACTCTTAAAATCGTCTACCCTTACACTAATTATTTCGCATATTTAAAGTCAGGTTCCCGAACTATCCGAATTGAGTCCTATGAAAATGCGATTGTTTGATCTAAGAGTGCTCGCTTTGTTTATTTATTTATTTACGCTCAATACATTGTTTGATTTTGCTACAAAATAGAAAACTTTAGCCTCTCGCTAGTTCACGTACATAAATAATTATTACCTGCACTGCACAGAATCAAAAATTAAGAGTGCGTGAGCGTGCAAGATATTACAAGAAAGTGCTAAACCTCACCACTCAAGTAACGAAATAACTTTTAAATTTGAACAAAATAATAATTTGTGTTTGCACGGTTTAGCCGTTTCTGTACATGTTCCGTAAATTTTCACATTTAACTGACCAATTAGAATATGAAAAGACAATAGCTTTCTTTTATCTTTGTTTTTATCGCTTTTCTAGTAAAAATAATGTGATGCAAAAAGAAACTAAATATAATTTACTACTAAATGGATATTCAATTATTTTAATAATTCTTTATAAAATTGAGCAATGTTTTAAACTTTTTTTTAAGATTTGGATGTCAATGTCGACGATGAATATGTGTTTGCTTCTTCTAAATGCTACAATTAAGTTATTAGTTGAGTAATTATTAGTTGAGATTCCTCAAAATTGTCAGGAAATCGCAAGAACAATTGGAACTTAAGCGAAGATTTTCGTTTTAAGAGATCCTGAAAATTGATTAGTAGAAGAGAAATTGACATTGAATGTATTAACTATAAAATCGGTGATGGCTCCCGATTTCTACTTTGCCCAGGGACTTCTTTTTTCTCTTTCAGACGAAATCTTAAAATAAATTATCCCATTTTTTTCTTTGGTGCATACTTCTATATTCATTTTTGCATATTTTTAGCTTTCTGAAATTATTTTATAAGAAATAACTTTTTTTTTGCACATAAATTTCAAAATTCTAAAAAAATTTCTGAAGTTAATTTTTAATTGAACTATAGGTTATAGTTTTATTATGTTACGCAAACTAAACGAAAAACAAATTAGTTATAGAACTTTTAAAATTGGATAAAATGAATTTGAGAACTGATGATAAAAACGACATGCGACGTGCGTTATTTATGTTAATTGATGAAACAACAATCTTATAACAACAACAATCTTAACGCCAAAGTTTCATTGATATTGTCTATCAAAGAAAATTTTTTTAAACAAAGCTATTAAGGCTGCAGGCCATCAAATAAAACCAAAATATTTTGATTCAGATTATTATTATTATCCGGTATACACAGAAAGACAGGTATGGTGGAATTAACAGGTCAGACACTGAAAATTGTATTTCGAAGGTTTTATAAAATCAAAAAATGGATTTAATATAAAATGTAAACTTTGAAGAAAGTATAGCTCTGTCTTTATATAATATGGTTACCATATGACGTATTAGATTAAATGATATTGTAAAATTAAAAAGAGAATAATAACAGTTGGAGCTAATTTAATTAACTAAGTTATTACTTTATTATTATTTTTAAACTTAATTTTTCAGACAATTTTAGTAAATATCTGTATTGTTGTATAAATTAAGTTTATAAAACTGGCGCATATATCACTTATGGGCAATGGAAGTTCATAACTTAAAATTAAATAAATAAAGTAATCATAAAAAGTCTTAAATAAAGTATCCCTAGTCAACAAGCTAATTATAATGCAAGTCATGAAGTGTCAATTTCATAAAACTTCTTGAATCTGTTTAATATATAGTTATAAAAAATGAAATTACTTATTGATTTCAAATTAAAAATTTTCAACACGTTTTATAGAAATTGGATGGAATTTTACGGCTTTATGTCCTTTATCTCCTTTTAAAAAGCCACTATAAAAAAAATATTCAGCAGTTATATAATTAACATCGAGCCAAAAATAAAGTCCACTCCACTAAAAATAAAGTCCAGTTACTCCAGTGTGTACAGGGATCTAAAAATATGGCTATATTTTATAGAAGATTCTTTTTTGAATAATTTGCCTATTGAAACTTCTGATCAGAAAAGCATGTAAATATATATATTCGCGACGTCATATTGAGTAAAGGAGTAAACAGTCATGACAGGGAACTATTTATTTATTTGAAATTCCAAAGCAAATATAATACCAAAGAAAAAGGTTATACAGCTTTTTTCCTAAATAAAAAATTCTTTTTAATGGCTTGCCTTGACAATGAATTTTATTTGCTTCGGATTTTTAAAGAGAAAAATAAAATAAACAAAAATATAACACAATAACATATATATAACATATATAACACATAATACATACATACATAACATATAATATACACAATATAATATAACAATATATATTATATACACATATAATATACACAAAATGCGGAAAAATAAATGAAATTTAAGTAGTTTTATGTGTAGTATTTTTCTCATATTGTTCCAGTTTAATTTATCTAGATTTAAGTCGTAATTGTCATGTTTAAAACGGAAAATAAAAATATTCAATTGATAAAGAGAAATATTCACATTTTTAAGAAATGATGAATTACAATAGTATTGATCGCATTAATTTTTTAATCTCCATCAACAGCATTTATAATTTCAGCATTAAAATTTTTGAAAATTAATACTTTAAATTCAGAAGAAATATTCATGAAAAAAGCTTTCACAAAGTTAATTAACACAATTTTAGCATCCTATGAAATTATGATTAAAAAAAAAAAGACTACAAAAATTACGCGGATAATTTTTTCCCCTCCAATGTTACGGAATGTGTTTTACCCTCCAATATTGCCCCATTCTTAAAAATAAGTTTTTTGTTTAATTAAAGTTTTTATTACTGAGAATAATAAAATATTATGAAAATTTTTAATGAACCTTTTTTAAAGAAAGAAAGAATTTTTAATGAACCTTTTTTTTGTTTGTATTAAAATAAAAATTATCATTATTTAAACGAATTATCCTTATTTATACAAATTATTGTTGGTGTATAATGTTTTTTTTTAAAATTGGTTTATTTCACATGAGAGAGAGAGTAAATGTATAACAGATTTGGTGTTAGAGTTCTGCTCTACGTAATCATATGATATACATAATATAATAATAGTTATCATATAAGATGAAAATAAAATAGTAAATTTAAAAAATTAGAAAAAGGAAAACACCTTTTAGAGCTGATATGATGCATTCTCAATGGTGTTATTTTCCTGTTTTTAGAATCAATAGTTTTTCGGTCATTTTTATTTATTTATTTTTAGTATATTAATCTGCAATGAATATCACTTTTGTGCCAAAAGAGCAGAAGAAAATTAATTTCTATAAAATAAAGGCATTGATGATCTTAAGGAACCGATATTAAAATGTTCCTCCTAAAAGTTTAAAGAATAATCGAAAATACGAAAACAAATTTTTTATTTCAAGGTACTTTATTTATTATTTTTTTATTGACTAGGATTTTCTTAAAAAATTAAAGGTTGAATTTCATTTTCGAATAAAAACAAAGTTTTTAAAAGTAAAAGAATTCAAAATATTATTTAACAATTAAAAAAAATTAAATTCGTAACATAAACTAATCCATACACCAACAACAAACGGTAAAATCATGAACTAATGTACTATTTAAATGTATTTGATATACGAACAACTATCTGAAACAATTCAAACAGTACATAAATGCAAAATTATTAAAGCATTAAATAATTTAATGAAATGAAAACATTTGCTTACCTCCTTCGATATCTATTTTACGTTTCCTTGCTACTTAATTTATCAAACTGATGTAAAAAAATAACGACAACAACAAAAAGAAACAACCAAATAATTTAAAACAATTAAACAAAATAAAAAAAATATGCTTTCTTTTGAAATTGTTAACTTAAATTATGTAATTAAAAGAGCTAAAAAAAAAATTTAACAGAGAGCGTTTTTTTACGTTAGTCTAAGAAATGTCTCATCACAAAAAGACCAGACCAGAGAAAATGTCAACAAGTCCTCCCCAGTTTAGATCCCTTAAAAGCTTAAAACATCTGTTTTCTCAGAAAATCTAGATAATTGCTTGTTTGAGACGATTTACGAAGAGATATCCAAATAAGATATGTTTCTGTGGATATCTGACATTTTAAAAAGAGGACAAAGGAGCAAAAGGTCATAAAAATGAAAATTTAAGAAGCAAAGTACTTTTACCCACAGTGTGTAACATGAGGTGGCTGTTTTTGAGGAGTCAAATAACTGTCTTTGTGGGGGGTTTGGCCACCAGAATTATATGCCAAAGTGGGTGGAAAGGAAATTGTTGAAAGTCAGGGGTGGCTTTGAAACCAATTTTTATCAGTGAAGGTTGCATTTTATTACTCTTTTCGCCAGGGAAAGGCAAAAGAGATAAAGTTGGGATGAGATTTTCTTTTAATTATATAGAAAGTTATACGTGAAAAAAAAAGTCTTTGTCTTAAGAAAGTTTTTTAGACAGTTTTTTTTTCTGAAATTACCAATTTAACTTAATTTTATTTTCACGAATGTTTAAATTTCAATAAGGGCAAAGCAAATTATTCGCCTTTCAATTAAATTTCAGAGGAAAATAAAAGTTTTAATTTCAAAAATAGCTTTAAAGTAGAAAAAAAACAGTACTTTTTTTCAAAAGTTACCAATTTAACTTGATTTCATTCTCACGAATTTCCGAATTTCAGAAGTGGCTATTCGCCCCCTCAATTAAATTTCAGAGGAAAAAAATGTTTAAAAAAAAACTGTTGTTGTTAAAAAAAAAACTGTTGTTTAAAAAAAAACTAAGTTGAAATTTTTTTTCTTCTAAAATTACCAATTTAACTTTATTTTCACGAAAGGCTAAATTTCAGAAGGGGCGAAGCACATTTTTCGCTCCCTTAATTTAAATTCCCAGTAAAATAAAGTTTTTGATTTCGAAAATAACTTTAAAGTAGAAAAAAAAAATAGGGCTTTTTTTCTAAAGTTATCAATTTAACTTGACATTATTTTCACGAATGGCTAAATTTCAGAAGGGGCGAAGCACATTTTTCACCCTTCAATTAAATTTCAGAGGTAAATAAAGTTTTTTACTTAGAAAATAGCTTTAAAGGGGAAAAAATAGTGCTTTTTTTCTAAAGTTATCAATTTAACTTGACTTCATTCTCATGAATGTCTAAATATCAAAAGGGGTCTAATGTCTAAATATCACTCAATTAAACTTCAGAAGAAAATAGTGCTTTGAAAAAAAAAAAAAAAAACAACTAAAGTTAAAAAAGGGTTCGTTTTTTTCTTTCTAAAATTGCCAATTTAACTTAACTTTATTTTCACGAATGGCAAAATTTCAGAAGGGGTGAAGCACATTGTTCGCCCCCTCAATTTCAATTCACAGTAAAATAAAGTTTTTAATTTCGAAAATAGCTTTAAAGTAGAAAAAGAAATGGATCTTTTTTTCTACCAATTGATTGTTACCAATTGAACTTGACTTCATTCTCACGAATATCTAAATTTTATAAAGGGCTACGTACACTATTCGCCTCTTCAATTAAAGACAAATTTTTTTTTTTTTTTTTTTTTTTAAAAAGTTCTTTTTTTTTCTTCCAAATTACCAACTTAATTTTATTTTCACGAATGGCTTAATTTTAGAAGGGGCGAAGCACACTATTCGCCCCCTCAATTGAATTTCAAAAGAAAATAGTGTTTTTTTTCTTACATTTTTTTATAAAAACTTCAAAGTTGAGAAAAAGTTCTTTTTCGTCTTCTGAAATTACCAATTGAACTTAACTATGTTTTCAAGAATGGCTAAATTTCAGAAGGGGCGAAGCACGTTATTCGCCCCCTCAATTTAAATTCACAGTAAAATAAGTAATTTTTGATTTCGAAAATAACCTTAAAGTTGAAAAAGAAATGGTTATTTTTTTCTAAAGTTATCAATTTAACTTGACATTATTATCAAGAATGGCAAAATTTCAAGAGGGGCGAAGTACATTACTCACCCTTCATTTAAATTTCAGAATTAAATAAAGTTTTTTTCTTAGAAAATCGCTTCAAAGTTGAAAAATGTTTTTTTCTTCCTTTAAGTTTACTAATTTAAATTGACTTTATTTTTGTGAATGTCTGAATTTCAGAAGGGGCGAAACGCAATATAGGCCCTTTTATTAAATTTCAGAAGACAATAAGGTGTTCTTTTTGAAAAATAGCTTCAAAATTGAAAAAAAAAATTGTTTTTTCCTAAAATTACCAATTTTACCTAAATTTATTTCTTGACTTCATATTTATTATAACCTCTTACTTTAATTTCAGAGGAAAATTAGGTTTTTTACTTGAAAAATAGCTACAAAGTTCAACTAAAAAGTTACTTTTTTCTAAAATTTTACTTTTTGTCTATTTTTTACTCGGAATTTTACTTGATTTTATTTTCTCGAATGTTTAAATTTCAGGAGAGGCGAAATATATTGTTTGCCCCCTCACTAAAATTTCAGAGGGGGCGACCGCCCCCTCTGCCCCCCCGGCTGGCACGCCACTGAATAGTATAGATATTTTAAAAATTATTATTAAAAACCTCTTAAACCTCGTTAATCCTTATGTTAGTAAAATTATTAAAACCAATTATGATTTTTTGAAAATTATTATGAACCCAGATAATGCAGCGTTGGGTAACTTTTCTTTCAAATATTAAAAAATTATTTCACAAACCCATTTTTTTAACAATATTGAGGCTTTTCTTCAAAATGACATTTCCAGCCCTTTTCGTAACTAGCATAGAGGGCGCTGTTCAAAACATAGCGTGACTCAATAAAACAGTGAAGAATAACTGTTAGAATCTCACAACGGTTAAAAAAAATACCATATTATTCGTTAGAAAGTGTTTTTTTAATAACGAAATAGGAGCCGAGATAGCCTGGTTGGTAGGGCGTTGGACACGTGATTATGAGAACTGGAGTTCGAATCCTGCCGGTTGAAGAATCCCCATGTATTAAATGGTGACTGGTGCACGTTAAATCTGTCGGGGTCACAAAGTCCTCTTAAGGCCTGGTTTCTTAGGAAACATCGGCGTCAGCTTGAAACGAACGTTTACCTCTGATTGGTCAATTTATGAGTTTGACAGCATACGTCATCGAACGCTCAACTTGAATGACAACTGCCGTCCACATCAACTGCAGTTCGTTAACAACAGAAGCAATGGCGGACAACAGACAACAACAGAGCATTGAAATCAGCCAAGATTTTAATTTTAACATTAAACATAGCTTCTTTTTCCTCTTCTTCTTCATTTAGCAAAGATGTGTTTTTTCTTGGACAAAATCATTATTTTTTCTTTAAAGCACTGGTCGACAGTCACAAAATCAATACAAATTCAAAATAAATATTTGTTTACGTTATTAACGCATGCGCAATGTGACATAATGTCTGTGTTGGACCGACTGCTCACGCTGAGCTAACAAAACGGTATTTTTAGGGCGTCAAAATTATATCAACTTAACGCTGACGCTCAGTTAAGACGCTTCTCCTAAGAAACTAAGCCTCGAGCTAACAAACCAGTATTTTGTTGGCGTCAGGGTAACGTCAACTTAGCGCTGACGCCCAGATAAGGCGCTTGTCCTAAGAAACCAGGCCTTATTCCCGTAACAAATCAATAACTCTGGGGAAGCCGTGATAGCTCAGGGTATAGAGCGTTCGCCTTCCAACGAGGTAAACCGGGTTCGAATCAAAGCGATGGCTGATCGATAGGAATTTAGCCCCCTGCTTGCACCGACCGCAGTGCTGACGCAAAATATCATCAGTTTTAATCGATCATGGGTTAGATTCATTTTGCCGTCAGGCTCACCGTGGGAGGTTTTTAGGGTTTTCCCCTCCAAGTAGCGCAAATGCTGGATAGTTCCATCAAAAAGTTCTCCACGAAGGCAAATTTCTCCCAATACTTGGGCTTTTCCCAATCTTACCTTTGCAAAACACTTCATTTATGTCTCAAAACTACCTCAATTTTTCCGTAAGGGTTTTCACATTTAAACTCGTATAAATCACAAATGACCTACAATCTGCGTCAAAAACACTAGTTTCAATAAGTAGAGGAGAAGGTGTAAAAATGGGCACAGGTGTAAATATGGGCACCCCGCCCTAGTAGCTATGGGAGGTACTGAAGACTGGCGGCAAGGACTGTATATGGCGCCAGTTGCTAATATAAGATTGTACAGAGCAGTTGAAACCATTTTTTCAAGTAGTGTGGATGCAGCGTGAGTTATTGTGCAAATTGGTGTTTATTCTGGACTGCAAACTTTTGAGAGGTATGTGAAATCGTTTTCTTTTCATGTACTTATGTTCAGTTAAAAATAATTTAACAGTGATATCCGGAAAGCGGAGATCTTAAGCTATTTTTTGAAGCACACCTTTAGTCACGCACGCTTTTAGGTTACTTGTGATAGTGGCCATCCTTCTTATGTGGGGTTGGTGTAAATATGGGCCCCCATTTAAAGGGTGCCCATAATTACACCAACTTTTTTTAGTAGAGTTTAGCACATCAGGCTCTAGTTATGCCAATTGATAAGGCAGCTGAAATACCTCAATGTTCCCCGGGAACTTCAAGTGCAATTTCTCCGTTCGACATATCTCCTGTTCCCAACATTAAGAAGATAATCACTACTCGTGGACGCAAAGCAGCAAAGTCCAGCCTCATCACCGGATTACCATACAAGGATCAGTTGACCAAGACGCTTGACAAGTGCTCTCAAGAAGACGTCCTTGAGTTTTCCCGGGGTAAGAGACCGGCCAGAGGGCAGGGTAGGAAGACGAAAGGCCTTCAAAAACAGAAAATTCGGCCCACGCAACGATACGATTCATCATCGGACTCATCAGACTCGATGACCCTCCTCTTATCTAAAACGATGATGATACGAATCTAACAAATGTCAACGGTGGGGATAAACCAGACTCAAGCGATGCAACTTGCAGCTTTTGTGATGGAAAGTTCTCTGAAGACACTCGAGGAGAGGTGTGGGTAAGATGCGTTATGTGCCAAATGTGGGCACTGTGCCGGGGGTGAAAGAGCCAGTTATGTTTGCGATTTCTGTAAATAATTTTTTTTCCTGTAATAAATAAATTCTCTACCATTTTGTATTGTTTTATCCTGTTTTTAAACTATTTTTGGTGGCTTTTTTGAAGAGGGCCCATATTTACACCCCATTTTTTCTGGTGCTTTTTTAAACGATTTTTGAAAATCGTCGTTTTTGAAATGAAATAATTGATGTTAATCATTGTTTTGCCTTCTAGCATTTAGGAAACTTGTTATAGTTGTTAATGAAAGATAAAAATCTAGAAATTTTCAAATTGAAAGTAACTTTATCCAAAAAACAAAAGAGGGTGCCCATATTTACACCTTTTCCTCTAGTTTCGGAACTAATTACTCAAGTTACCAATGTCAAAGGTCTGAATACACGGCTTTTTAAGTAAATATGAATTGATTTGGAAGTATTTCATCATTTGCTGTCTTTTCACACTAATGAGGCTTTCAAAAGTTTATTTAACTGAACGAGTTTTTTTAACTAAGGAATGAATTAAAATTACTTTTGGAAACTTAGGAGCCAAGAAGAATAAGTGTTCGAGCCTTGTTTGTCTAGTTAACATTTTTGTTATTATTTGAATAAATTGCAATCTTTTCTAGGCTGATTTTTATTAGTTTTAAAGTTAAAAATGCATACTTTTCATTTCGAGTTTAATAAAAATAACGAATTAAGATTTTGTAAACTTTTTAAACACATCAATTGATAATTTACTATACAAGTCAATTGTCTCACCCGAACTATTTAACTCAGTACTTATTTTATTTATTTTTTGCATCAGCTTTTTCATACAGTAAAAATACAAGTTTCGTTTTCGAAAACAAATAAACTTAAATTTATGACTGCCGTAAAACATAATTATCGGAACTACGTATTAATGTATATTTTAAATATTTTTCAAATAACTGGAGCATAAATGAAAAAAAAGCAACAAAAAAAAAACTTCAAACCTATGTTTTATTTTAATTTCCTTATTGTTTCGAATTTGGCATTCTAGTAATGAATTATTTTTATTTAGTTTTTTTTATTGAATTCTGCATCAGTTCTTTCGTCAGCTGAGCAGGTATACAAGACAACCCTAAAACATTTTCTCTAAATTTCTGTAACTTAAAAATAGAATACGGCTTTGAAAAGAAACTTAAGTAATCAGTAATATGATGTAAATCAGTGTTTCCCAAAGTGTGGTACGCGTACCCCCAAGGGTACGGGAGCAGTTTAGCGGGGGTACGCGTTCTTATGCGAAATATCTTGCAACAAACGAAAATTTCAAAAAATTTTATGTAAAAACAAAGCTAGCCATGAAATGTTACGATTACGTATTTTTCTATTGGCTATTTTTTTGCAGAGTTAACAGTTAATAATTAGTGGTGTCAACAGCCAGTTGTGATTTTTAACTTTTGTGCAATTTTTAATAGTAAAAAATGCATTCATTTTTTATTAGTGGCAAACAGCGTTACGAAAAATTTGGAAAGGGTACACAAAAAAGTCATATGTTTGGGAAGCACTGATGTAAATGATGATTAATCACGAAATCTTATATTTATGATAGTAAACCTGTGACTAAAGTTGCAATGCTTAAGGATTTATTGTTCCCGTGGAGATATGACTGTAACTCTTCACTTAAGATTTAAAATCATTTGGTTCCTGAAATAGACATCTTATTAAAAGATGACACTTTTTATGTTGAAAGTTTTTTTTCCGCAGCTTTTCCCTAAGATTCGTTGAAAAATGGATTCCGAAATTATCTTTTTAGAAAAGGCATAAATTTTGCATTCAATTTGAAATGGTAAGTGCTTTTTGAGTTGACGATTTATTTTCTTGTAGGTACAAGTATTTTACCAATGTAAAACGTCACGGTGTCTAGTTAGAACTTAAGTCGCTATTTAAAGTAAATAACTAGTGCAAAATAATAATGAACTAAATATCGTGATGAATTTGATCAAAATTAACCTGTGGTTTCAGCCACCCAAAGTTGGCCCACATCATTATACAATTTTTTTCATTTAAAAATAGCGATGGACCGATCTAGTCAAATTCAGGCCCAAGGCCCACCAAATTTTCTGGGCCCCTTACAAAATATTTTGAAATTAAATTACGGAAGAGTAGTCCTAATAATAAAAAAGTTGTGTCAAAATAAAAATAGTTTGGTGATGACAAAAAATTGGAATCAGTGATTTTTGCTAAAAGTCACTGATTAGCTGAATTATTTTTTATTGTAAGCTGGAATTATTTTTTATTTAGTACTTTAACCAACACATAGCTAGCCCAACTTTCATTAGACTTTTTACTAATTTTTGAGGCCCCTCAGAAATTGTGGGCCCCTAGGCCCATGCCTACTGGGCCTAGGCTATAATCAGGCCCTGATGCTAGCAAGTTTAGGTAGGACTTCTCATGTTCTTTCAATAATCTGCAATTGGAATAAGCAGGAAAAAAAAAAAGATTTTTTTTGCGTTAATTTGGTAACGACTGAGTTTAATGGTTAATCTGGTTAATTTATGAGATAATTTAGTTTTGAATGAGTCTAAAAAGGAAAAGAAGTTTTTAAAAATCAAGTTTCAGGTCAGAAAAGTTTTTGAAAATCACGTTTTTCAAGTGAACTAAAAAAGAGAATATAATATTATTTTTAAACTCCTGTTTGTGAAAATTGCAACACCATGAAGGAATCGTCATAATTGAATGAAATTTAATACACAGTTGAGTGGTAGTGGTACAAATAAATGATTAAACTTTCAAAGCAAACAAACAATAACAAGAGATCGAAATCAGTATTTTGTGTAGCTTCCACGCTCTGCAATAAGTGCTGCTACATGACGTGGCATGGAGTCAAGCAAACTTTGAATGTCTGTCTGAGGAAGACAATTCCATACTGTTTGTATGCGTACCCAAAGTTCGTCTGTAGAAGCAACAGGACGAGGATTACGAGCGAGACGCCGACCAACAAAATCCCACAAATGTTCAATCGGCGACATATCTGGGGAATACGCCGGCCAAGGAAGAAGTTGTACCTGTCGCGATGCAAGGAAGGATTTAACAGTCCTAGAAATATGAGGGCGGGCATTGTCCCGTTGAAATACAGCACCTGGCAAGACTTGAAGGAAGGGAACAGCTTGGGGCTGTAGAACTTCACTGATGTACCGGTTGCTGTTCAGATTACACACAATTCGTAGCAATTGAGATCGTCCATGATATGCTATGGCACCCCAGACCATAACTCAGGGTGTTCGTCCACTGTGGCGTTCGATAACGCACTCCGGAAGATGGCGTTCACCGGCATAGCGTCTGACACGAATGCGGCCATCATGGTACCACAAATTGAAGCGAGATTCGTCAGAAAACACGACACGCTGCCAATCAGCACGCCAGTCCCTATGCTGTTTGGCCCATTGCAGCCGCAGGAGGCGAAGATTTAGCGTGAGGGGGATCCTGTATAAAGGAGTCCTTGCGCTCAGTCCACGCTGCAGCAGACGTCTACGAATTGATAAAGCACGCAATGAAACACCTGTAGCTATTGACCACCGTGTTGCCAGTTGTTTAGAGGGAGCCGTACTTTCTGTTAGGGCAACGCCGAACAGGTGTCTATCATCGCGAGCTGACGTAACATTTCGGAGTCCACTCCCGAATTTCCGAGTTGTCCGACACTCGTCCATCCACTGCTTTCAAACACGCATCACTGTGCTGCTGTTATGCTGCACACGAGCGGCTACTGCACGATAAGATAATCCAGCTTCACGAAGGCCGATGATTCTCCCCCGTTTAAACTCTGTAAGTTGTTGAAATCTCGCTCTCTTTCGTCGAATAGGCATAAGTAATGACTAAGCTAACATTTACCACTAGCAGATAACCACCGATAACCATACTCGCTTGGCTACAGCCGTCTATTTATTCGGATCCATCCGCCGTTCAGAGGGCGCTGCTCAGCATACGCATGCGCTACCGGTCTGAAATTCTAATCATTTGCATATCATGCTCTATTTTGCATTTCCTGAAAATTTCAGCTCACTCGCGTTTGTCCTTCGTGGTGTTGCAATTTTCACAAACGTGAGTTTATTATACCTAAAATATTACTAGATTTGTTCTGTGGCGGCTTCAACTTAATAACTTTTTTTTCTAACTCTGTTCAGCGATAGTAGAACAAAACTCAGTTTTTAAAATAACAATTGGGTACTTGCATTTGAAGAAGAAGTATATCCGGAATACCCCACACATGTGACCTATGAAGTCCACGTTATCTGATAGTTTATAAGCAAAATGATGTGTTAAAGTTGAGCTAAGTTTCTCCACTTAAGTTGGAATGTTAATTGACGTGTAGTTAATTAAATATAACGCTGTATCACACATCAAATTTGTTGAAATAGAATTCTTTCTCGTCTATATCTTTTACTTAACTTAGATATATTATTCATTTATGTATTTTATTGTAAACTTGATATATTTATGTTTTGTGTACCTGACAACTTCCTCAACTGACGTAGTGTGGTATCTCGATCCTGATTGGTTGTTAAAACGTGGCATTTGCTTACGTTAGCAACTGTCCTTTCCATTCTATTTCTAGTTAGCCAAGCCCATCAAGCATCAATTCTCTTAAGTGGCGCATTCTTTATTCTTCCACAAAGATTCTTTCACTAAGATTTCAATTCTTTCACTGTATATTTACACAAGGACTTAACACAAAGACAGGCACGAAGCCGTATAGAACATAAACAAACTAATTATGCATCGAAGTTGTCAGGTACACAGCACAAAAAAGCTACAATGAAGTAAATAAACATATAATAAATATAAGTTAAAAGAAGTGGATGAGAGAAAATTATATTCCAACAAATTTGATGTGCGATACGGCGTTGCATTTAATTAACGTCACGTTAATTAACATTCTAACTTATGAGGAGAAACTTAACTCAACTTTAACACGCCATTTTGTTGATAAACAATCAGCTGACGTCATAGGTCACGTATGTGGGTATCGGTGATTTTCTTGAAGTGCAAGTACCCACTTTACTTACGATGACGTCACTTGCAGGAATCCAATTAATGGGTGAGCAATACTACTTAGGGATATTGCGAGCAGCAGAGAGCAAATCCGTCTACTTTAAAGAATTTCTTTCATTCTCTTTCTTTTTTCTCTAGTTTAAACACTGTAATAACTGTGGTGCAATAGCTCTACAAATTTGATATTAAACAAACCGGAAAAATTGGGTGAATAAACACGTAATTTCAAGTAAACATCAAATCGAGTGTTCACGCACATTTTTAAGGGCGTAGTTAAACTGATGCACTAATAATTGTAAATGCTTGCACCAAATTCATGCGCCTTTACTCCATTTACGAATTATTTTCACTTCCGAAAACGCTAATCTTGAGGTACTTTGGATATCGTCTGTAGATTGCTTATAATCGTATACGAAATAGCGTGAGTTTGTTGTCGTGTTTGCTTACTGCTATACATTTACAGAATAAAAGTTTGTCGTCCAAAAATGTATGAACACATTCAGTTATGTAATAAGAATAATTATGTTTGAATTTTTTAAATATCTGCCAATTGAAAGAAATAGTTACATTATATGTAGTTTCTATCCGCTTTTGTTTAAATCTAATTCAAAAACGTCTTAACATTCTGTGATACGCTTGTGCTTCATTTACTAACTACTTCTCCTGAAAGAACTAGTGTGTAATATATTCTAAACTAAGGCCGGGATAGCCTGGTCGGTAGGGCACTGGACCCATGTCCGAGAGCTCGTGGGTTCGAACTCCGCCGGCCGAAGACTCCCTGTGTAGTAAAGTGACTGATGCACGTTAAATCGGTCTTGTCGCAAAAGTCCTCCATGTTCCCATAACAAATCAAACCCCCTGGGGGTACTGGATTGGAGATCGATCGTTCTCTGATTCAGATCAAAATTACGATCTGTGGATGAATGAATGGATGTATGAATGGGTCTGCCCAATAAACGGGTGTGACGAATGGTGTGGCAGAAATCGAATTCTTGGCCATAGATGGCGCCACTGGAAAACAAGAACAATCGCGCCCCCACTGCCTAAACAGGCATACGTCAACAACAACAGATGACGTTGTAAACTGAAATTAAAATAAAAACCGTAAATCGTAAAATAAATAAAAACCGTAAACCGTAAAATAAAAAAAAAAACAGTAAGCAATGTTTATACTGTTGTTATAGCAATTATTTCTACCCACGCCAGCAGTATTTTGGACACAATGTAAAAAACAAATATATTACAAACAGTTGTTGTAGTTGAAGTTCATTTACGTCGCACAAGAGCTGCACAATGGGCTATTGGCGATGGTCTGGGAAACATACCTGAAGATGATCCGATGACATGCCATCACAGTTTTGATCCTCTGCAGAGGGTACGGCACCCCCGTTTCGGTAGCCCGACGACCTGCACGCGAAGTCGAGCACTTTA
The DNA here is from genome assembly GCF_982258835.1 of Parasteatoda tepidariorum. Lineage (NCBI taxonomy): Eukaryota > Metazoa > Arthropoda > Arachnida > Araneae > Theridiidae > Parasteatoda > Parasteatoda tepidariorum. The sequence goes on along the minus strand of NC_141761.1, from coordinate 47,751,080 downwards.
CGGTAGAACAGTTTAACGAGGACCAAATACCGCACACCCTCGGTCCCTACGTGGACTGATACAAGTGGTCACCCACCCACACACTGACCGCAGCCAGTGATGCTTGACTTCGGTGACTGTGGATGAATGAATGGATGTATGAATGGGTCAGTCGTATAAACGGGTGCGACGTGTGGTGTGGCAGAAGTCGAATTCTTGGCCATAGATGGCCCCACTGAGAAACAAGAAACGCACACTCTGCCTTAAATTAGCTCGGTTTTCACCTAGCAGGCTTGCCCGTGTGGCAAGTGGCATTAGAACCAACCTACATATTCTAAACTAACTGTTCTTATCTTAGACTGTGTCGCAAAATTATCTTTACTGGCGATCTAGTTGTTATCATAAAGTTTATTGTTATTGAACATTCAAAATGGTGGCAACTACTCTACACCAAGTATTGTGAAGGAACAACACCAGGTACTGCACCAACTATCACCAAGTACTATCAATGGTTTTTAGAGTATTGAAACACCGAGGACCAAAAGTTATCTGTGGTGTTTCACAACACCACTTTGGTACTTAGCAATTGCCACTATTTTTGGGGATAACGTACACTAAACCTTCTTTACCATGACGAATTAATTTTAATTATGGCTTCTAAGGTCACATACCATGCTTGGATTTCCTTTATTTAACGGGATAATTTTTTTAGTTAATTTAATTATCTTTCTTCTTATCGTTTTAACATAGTAATGCTATTTTCTATCGATATTATATTCTAGCTGGAATAATATAACATATTAGAATAATATAACATATTAGAATATAACATATTAGAATGATATAACATATTAGAATAATATAACATATTAGAATAATATAATATAACATAAATAAGGTGAACGCAATTCACCTTATTTATGCTATATTTCATAAATAACGGGGCGAAACGCAAAAATCTAATGTCGTAGCGAACATGACTTGTGCTTCAAAAGGTTGAAAACATTTTCTCTAAGGAAATCCTTTTATATTGTAATTTAAAGTTTAAACTTATAACCATATCTTTATATTTATTTCATGGCATAGCTTTTGAAAGACAAACAAATATTTTTACTGTAGTGCTGTCATTGCTTATTTAATGTTTTAACATGGAAACAATGTTGAAATATCACTTCTAGGAAAATAAAAGGTAAAAGAGAATATTTCCTTTGCCTAAAATCGATGTAACATCAGATCTTCTTAATTCTATTTTTCCAAATTCAATCTTTGAAAAAAAAAAAAAAAAACGTCTTTTTATATGGATAAAGTTTTTTGTATTGTAAGATCTCTTAATTTTCTAAGAAAAATTTCTGACGTGTGAAAATATTTTATTACAAAAAAATGATCTATATGTATTAAATTTTTTTTCCTTATTTCTGCTGAACCTAATTTTAAATGACTGAATGCAATATTTTAAAAGATATCAGTCGGGTAGTTTCTAATTTAATTAAACAAGTATTATAAATTTTTTTAAAAGTCAATTCCTCCTTAGGACAACAAAGAAAAGAAATAATTAATGAATTTATATTTGAAAAAACTATATTAACATCAAGTGTCATACACTACAAGTTTAAAAAAATGTATACCAGCTTGAGTGGAAGAATAAAAAGTATTCTATTAACGATTGAAAATTTGAACGAGATATACACCGAAGAGCCATTACATTATGACCACCCTCCATCTATAACAATGGGCTAGCCCAGGTTTTCATGGTTTCTCGCCCAAGAACAATGTTTTCATGGGGCACATTAGAACCCATAATCCTCATAGAACAATCCCTGACTTCTGTAAGCTACTTGAACATAGTTGCAGACCAGGTTCACCCATTCATGGAAACAGTTTTTCCTGCGGGGGATGGTGTTTACCAACAGGATAATGCACCATCTCATAAGGGTCGAACCGTCGAGGAACATTCCAGTGACTTTCAAGTCATGTCTTGGCCCCCAAACTCACCTGACCTTAATCCAATAGAGCATTTGTGGTCCTACTTGGAAAACCAAATTCGTACTGCCACGCTACCCCCTCGCAATGGAGGGAATTTCAGGACTAGTTGGTGAGCATGTGGTACCAGATACCTCAGACTACCTATTAGCTCCTTGTGGAGTTAATGCCACGGCGGGTGCTAGCAGTTTTGAGGGCTAAAGGTGGTCCTACGTGTTATTAACAGGGTGGTCCTAATGTAATGGCTCTTTGGTGTATGATTATATGTAGGAAGAGTGTGAACTAATAGAAGGAACTTAAAAAGACGGCGTATGACACACGAATAAGACAAAATTTCAAAAGACGTTGTACTTTTGTTTTCAGAATTTTTTTTTATTGTTTTGTAGCCAAAAAATTATGAAGTATAAAGTTTACATATTTATAAATTTTATTTAAGCTATTTAATTTTAAATGACAAAATACAAAATTCGAGCAAAATTTTCGAAAAATCCAATCTGTTTAAATTCATTGAAATTTTTGATTTTGTCACTTTGATATACGTAGTTTAAAATTATGTAGAAATTTGTAAAGCTTACAATTCAGAGTTTTTTCGATTAGTATTGAATAAAATAACATTTTATAAATATTAAAAATTAATGTTTGCATCGGTTTAGTTTTTAATTTCGACAAATGTGTGCAAAAAGTTCTCGATTTGCTTAAAACGTTTTCGAGATATGGCAAAATTCTCAAAAAATGAAATTAACTTTACCAAATTTTAGACCTCTTTTCTTATCAAGCTATTGTGGTCATAATTTCAAGATAGAGGCTACCTCTAATACTTTTTCAGTCAAAGAGAAGTTTGTTTATTCAGAGAAAGTAAGGGTTTGTGTCTGATTTTGTAATTTAAGTACAAAAAAGTTCTGTATAGAGCTGGATTAACAGTATCCACCGACTAAATATAAAACATGGCAACAACTAAAATTTGGTGGTTTGCTTTAAACAAATCTAAAGTAATAAACATCTTCTTACTTTCAAGGTAATCCTAAATATTTGGCATGGAATATCTGTCCGGAAAAGCAGCTGCATTCAAACGGTGGTAGTCACCACATGGTTGCCAATCACCATTTGCTTTACTGACCATTTGTAAAGGACTTGTTCAAGAAATCTTAGATGGGTATATAATTTTCAGTGACAGCAGGTATGGAAATTCCTTTTTCGTTGCTACCAGGTCATAACCTTCTAGGTTTTTACAAACACAGGAGAGCTTGTAGTTTCAATAAAGTGCGAATTCAGAACATTTCAAGCATGTTTGCCTTAACAGCAAGAATTTGCCAGCGTTTGAATTTATTGGCATGTGAACAAACAATTTTCTTATATTCTGTCAAAGGTTTAGACTGGACCGTTAGCCTTTTGTTTACGACTCGTATAACATATGGACCACATGTGATGTCACAACATGGTACACCGTAAGCAAAGGATTAAGTTTAAAGTTAAATGTAAAATCCAGAAGACGGATGTTTCGTATTTGCATTTAATTGTTGTTTTAAAATTGTTAGAAAACAGATAGAAATTATAGGTTGTTTAACGGATACACTATTTTTCCACTGAAAATGATGTCGCAAGTTTAAATGCAAATTTAGTAACTTTGTTTTCCTTATTCCTTTTGTATGGGTTTCTGTACCATTTGCAGCAAACGAGTTTAGTATGGCGTCAGCCTCATCACACAACTTAGTTCTTGGAATAACACTAACGTTAGCACCAGTATCAACTAAAAATTTTACATTTGTCTTGTGGTCGGACTCTAGTATTTTACCAATCTGGCGATTGGTTCGGTCATTAGGCAACTACCTTGCTTATTTTTCGAATTTTCATTAGAATCTGTGGTTTTAGGTCAAAATTCGCATGGACTTCCGTACTTTCTCGCTGAGGTAAGAAATTATTATGGCAAAAGCAAAACTCGTTGGCGTGGTGCAAATTACGACGTCTGAAAAGAGGGCGTTCATTCGTGCAAATTAAACCACCAAAAATTTACTTCTAGACCTCCGAAAACTTTAACTATTTAGAGCAATTTTCTTCAAATTAGCAATTTAAGTCATTTTTGAAACTCTGTCTTTTAAACTTGAATGTCTCGATGCAGAGTCATGCACGGTAGTCGAACTGACTGAAATTTAAGGTGCAAATTATAGAATTCAGTCAGCTATAGCTGGCAAGCTACTTAAATACTCGCTAGAAACAACTAACTCTAGATTTACATTAGCAGTCAGTCTATCCAACCACAGTGGTTTTAGCAAACAATCGCTGAAATGCTTTTTGGCATTCGTTACAACAGTAAAGATGGACGATGGTCACCACCTTCAACATAAGCACATATTAATAATGTACTTAATTTAGAAGAACCGCTCTATCGCATTGTAATTTAGAAGTATCGCCTCGCTTTGAAGTATCGCTCTCAGCATATTTTTCTATAAGTCTAGTTTATTGGGACATCGGGTTGCCAATTTTTAGAAAAAAATAATCAATTTGTAAACGCTCCCTCTTCTGTAATGTGCACCTTATTGAAATTTCCGGTATTCAGTTTGTCGGCCTCTTTGATCGGCAAGTGGGAAGTCGAGAGATTTAGGGATCAGTTGTTACACGTTTCTCCTTCGGCACTTTTAAATTTAGAATATCTTCTAGTAAAGAACAACAGACACTTACTGAAGTTATGCAGGAAACGACCACAACACCGGTTAAACCAACAATTTCCATTGATAAGCTCAATCTCATCTCCGAGACAGCTACACAACATGATACGCCAAGTCAGAAAATGAAGAAACAGAAAAAGAATCGTGTCAACCTGGGGACACAAAACGATTCTGAATCCGAGCCAGAAAGTGAGACCCATCGCCCACACAAGAAGATAATTCCATCACCTTCGACGGAAACAACTATCCCAGAACCCATGGAGCAAGGAGCCACTTCTGTAGCCCCGGCAACAGTCAAGACTCCAGTTACAATCACGGAACAGAAAGAAAATCTACTGCCCAGCAGAAAACTCAAAATTCTTATGATAGGACTTGAAACCGACGTTGAGATTCCAGATATCGAAAAAGAACTACTAGACTTTGGGCCAATCAAAATCGAGCAGATGAGAACGAGGCGTGGCCAAGAGTACAATCTCCTCCTCCTCTTCCTAGTCATTCTCACAGACACCAAACATCGTGAGATCTTCAATATTGAATAGCTCCTGACTACACCAGTTCGGATGAAAAGATTTAGTGGCGGCCGCCACGAGAGTCAATGCTACACATGTCAGAAGTTTGGTCCTACGCAAAAGTCCTGCAAAGCCGAGGCAGCTTGCATGAAATGTGGAGACGCACATTTTACTTACTTATGTACGAAACCGATATGCGAGCCGGCTAAATGCATCAATTGTCATGGTGAGCACCCAGTCTGTTTTTCAGGCTGCAGTGCAAATCCCAAAAGAAAACCGAGAGGAAATTCAGCCCTGCCAAAGAAAACTTCTGATGCAGCTACTAGATTCCTGTTGATCTTCAAGGAGATGCATCAGTTACTGAAAGATCAAGAACTATTGCCACCTTGCTTCGATCCCTACTCGCCGGAAAGCCATAAACGCAGAGATCATCCTCCAAGCCTCTACCATCAAGCCGTCCACAGCCCTCCTGTGGAAACACTTTCTACTTTTAAAGCCAATGAGTCACAGTTGCCCAAGGGTAAAATTTATCCGATGAAGAAGAGAGAAGCCCGCTGCCGCAGGAAGGTACTTCATATCATTTTATGTCAAGTCAAGCGCATCTTTACTTACGTATTGACCAAGAAGAATATGTTTTAAACCAGCATTTGAATACCCCCCCCCGTTTCTTTACCTCCGGGCGCTCCAGTCCAGGGATGTGAATGATGTCGTCTTTGATGAGAACTTGTCTTTTTGATGCTCCAGCTAGCAGCTCCTGTCTTTGAAAAAGGATTGATTGCTATTGAATTATCACTATGATTCAATAAAGACATGTATTCTCCAGTAAATTTCCAGACTCCTAACTGAGTTCCAGGTTGTGTATTTTCCCTTTATTTTTCTGAAGATAAAATCTACTACATAAAAACAATAAGAGAACGGGTTTGTGGCTCAATGTTATTGTATTTTCCTTTTTTAGTTTAGACATGGTCAAAAATTTATTTTGTGTGTAGTAACAAGTCAAAACAAGCTCCAACCATATATTTTTTTAAAATCTGACAGTCATTTTCGAATAGTTTAATTTATTCTCTTCATTTAAATACAATTGAGTCTGTTCTTGTCGCTCAAGCCGTTGCCATTCTTGGAACTGAAGCTCTTACCTAACTCTCTCTTCTATGATTACCTGATGAATTTGCGTATTCCTATTCATTTCTAATTCGAGCTTTCGCAATTCTTACGCTCGTTTTCCAACCGTTCATTATTTTTGCTTACTGTTTTTGCCGCTCAAGCCTCTGCCATTCTTGGAGCCGAAGCTCTTACTTAGCTCTCTCTTCTATGATTACCCGATGAATTTGCGTATTCCTATTCATTTCTAATTCGAGCTTTCGCAATTGCGCTCGTTTTCCAACCGTTCATTATTTTTCCTTACTGTTTTTGCCGCTCAAGCCTCTGCCATTCTTGGAGCTGAAGCTCTTACTTAGCTCTCTCTTCTATGATTACCTGATGAATTTGCGTATTCCTATTCATTTCTAATTCGAGCTTTCGCAATTGCGCTCGTTTTCCAACCGTTCATTATTTTTCCTTACTGTTTTTGTCGCTCAAGCCTCTGCCATTCTTGGAGCTGAAGCTCTTACCTAACTTTCTCCTCTATGATTACTTGATGAATTTGCATTTCTAATTCGATCTTTCGCAATTCTTACAATCGCTTTCTAACCGTTAATTTTCTTTCCTCACTGTTCTCGGGGCTGAAGGTCTTACCAAACTGTCTACTCTATAATTCTAGTCAATGATATTTTTTCTATCTCATAATTTTTACTACATTGAATTACTTTTTTCTTAGTTTCACACACATATTTGTGATCCGGAACCGTTTCACCTACCTTGTCGGATCAATCAATGAGATCTTATTTTTTAAAGACTTTATTAAGTAATGCCATAACTCTTACAACATTACAACGGATGAACTTACGTGTTTTAATATACTTTCAAATAACTTGCAATGCAATTTACGAAGTTCGACTCTTCTAAGAGAAACTAATTAAACTTGACAAAAATTCACAATATTGCCACCAGTAATAATTATGTCGTTCAAAAATCACAGTGGTTCATAGTATTGAATTATATAACTTTATCAAAGCTCGTAAATCAGAAAAACTTTTTTTCTTCTTTCCTTCTTTTTTTTTCAATAGAAAATATTTTTCAAACATTTTATTGTACGGAAAGAATATTTATTAGAAAGTCATGTCCTGAATACTATTTTCGAGCAATGAATTATGACTTATGTGAAACAATGGATTGGTTCGAGTTGAATAGATTTGGGAATGTAATAAATGTATATGATCACTGTCAACTCTTCTTTGCTTGTTTTCATAACGCTACGTTAACATATCACTTGTGAGGAAAAAAATGATGTAGAAAAATTAGCGTGCAGAGGTGTTTTGATTCCTTACTTAATTACATGCTTATAAAAAGAGGAATTTGTATTCAAAAGAAGGAAAAAAAAAAACAATTTAATTTAAAAAATTCAAAATAATTTCAATGGAAATATACGTATTTATAAAACATAGACACACGTTTTAAATTAATTTTTACTTAAATGTATATGAAAATAATTCTATGGTAAAACATTTATTCCTTCAAACAAAATATCACATCAAATTAAAGATTGACTCTATCATTTCACATAATGCTGCTGCTCGAGGCTAACTCGTGATAGTTAAAATTTACCACAATTAAGCAATTTTAATATCCTTAACTATCATTTCTGAGGGACCGTACAAAAAAAACCATTACTACAATACCTATTGGACCCTGGTACCTATATTATAGTATCTTTTCACCTATTAAAAACATTTCGTCGGGGGGGGGTCCTCCTTAATGAATAATTACCTTTTCTTCACTAATTTTGATTTCAATGCATAAATTAGCTGTACCTGAATTAATTTCTTCGGTACTTACTAAAACGGCACTAAATACCATACTACTAGTTATACCTTTTCCGAAATTAATTAAACACCATTGGTTTCAATAACAGCATGGCTGATTTTTACGGTTTTCTTAAATGAGCAAGTTTTTTTTCCTACTTAATTAGCCTTTTTTAGTTTCTAAATATCATTTTTTTTCAATTTCCGTTGTTTTGAAATTATTTAATTTTATAGAAACGTGTACTAAAAGCGTAACTATAAACAAAATAAGAATGCAGTTTCAAATAACTTAAGAAATACTAGTTTGGAGAAGCCTTCACATGCCATCGACATTGATCATTGAGATTGATTTGACAGACCGGTCTGTTCCAGGTGCCTTCTACATTGACTTCCAGGGTGTTATTTCCAAAATTTCAAAACCTTAAGAAGAAAGTTGTTTAACCCCTTAACGATCGGTTAATTTTCAAGAAAACGGTCATAAAAGTGCCTATTTTTTTTCTGACATCCAAACATTTTGTGCTGACATCTAGTTTAAAATAAACTAACTATCTGCAATTACTTTAAAAATATCCTGGTGCTGTCATCTGGTGTGTAAAATGAGACATAAAATGCTTTCCGGGCAACAAAAAAAAAAGAGTTAGTTTTATTCTTATTGGCACGTTACGACTGAACACTCCAGCCCGGAAATATGACGGGAGCGAGAAATAGAGGGCGAAACCTCACCCCGTCATTTTCACGGGAGCGAGAAGGAAGGGATTAAGATCCCAAATAAAATGTTGCCTTCGTAGCAGTCTGACTTGTACTTCATATCACCTATCGTCGTCTTAATTGATTTTTTTTATATCTTTTTAATAATGTTATTGTAAAAAGCAAAATCATAATATTATATTTCTTACTATACTTTTAAACTTTTGATTTTGGTGATTCGTGGTCTACTTATTTACTTAATCGCAAATATTCAATATTTTTAGGCTGGTATGATTTAGAAAGCAGGAGGTACGAATTCAGTAACTAGTTTCGCAAATAGTACTATTTGCAGAATTGGCGAAAACGATTATTGGTACTTCCTTTAGAAATGTTATGATATTCATTTAACTAGCTGAAAAACTGTATTTCATCATTAAAAAAATTTCAAATATAATTAGAAATGATCTGAAGCGGATAAAAATGCTGATTTGAAAAGTTGTTAGTCAACTCTCTTCTATGGAGATTTTAAGCTTAACACTAAAGACTGAAATACCTATATTGCCCAAAAGCAGTCAAAATTACTGGATTGTGAAGGTATAACTAATGTGTAAAGAAATTTGTTTAAAATTAATTTTTAATAATTTATATATCATTTACAGTCATATAGCAAGCTATTAGTAAATATCAACAATAAAAAAATTATATATTGTGCAAAAAATCACAAAATTCTACGAAATTCTGTCATCATTTTTTTTCTAATTGAAATTAAAAAGCAATCAAAATGACTTCCTTAGGCAATCTAGTGTTAATGAAAGCCTAAAATGGAAGATGTATAATATGCTCAATAAGTAATATTCAAATGCAATTTACAAAGTCAAATGCAATATAAAATGAGAAGTGTCAAAATTAGGAGAGTTTTTAAGAATAAGAAATGAAGACATTTCTTTCCCCAAGGATGCTTAAATAGTGGTGCAAGATAATTAAGGTCAGGACAAGATGTGAATGTCAATAAGATGAAGCATATTAGCTTTATAAGTCCGATCGTTTCTCTACTGTATCACGAGATTTCGCCTAAGGTTTATAAAGTTTTATGTAAAAAAGGGCGAGAATAAAATGACTACGAGATTTGAAAATTAAATAAAGTATTCTTATGAAATAAGTAAATCCAATTAACCTTCCATATACGCGATGGATGCAAATAACGTTGAATTAAAAACCTAATATATACATTAAAATGCGAAGGGTGGATCACTCTTTAGAAGAAGAAAAATTGTGATTTAAATAAGATGATCAAGTCGAAAATGAATTTCATTTTTAGATGCAATGTATAAAAACTTGCATAGTTATATCTTTTATAAAATATTCAAGGAAAATGATGATTTATGCAAGGACGTTCTAGTGGCAAGGATGTCTGAGTGGCTTTTTGATGATTAAATGATAAATCATGTAACTCAAATGCAGGTTAGTTCCCTCAAAATGTCCTCCATAAACGCTAGTTTGTTCCAATGCTTGATCCAGGAGTTCGCTTGTTTTCTGGGTTGTATTCAAATTACGAAGTTGAACATCAATATCGTATACTCAGAGTTGGGTTGGATGCTCAATGTAGGTTATAAAGTAAAATTACAAGCATTTCATAAATCTAATATATATAATTCTCTTACGTGGCTCCCAAATTTCGGCTGTATTTCTTTTCCGCCGGTGGCAACGTTTGCTTTGTTTTGCTTACGTTTTGAAAACACCAAAGTATTCTGCCTTTTAATGATGTGTTTCTGATCTAATATATATAATTCTCTTACGTCGCTCCCAAATTTTGGCTGAAGTACTTTGTACAACTAAATAAGATTCTTTTCACATCACTTAAATATTTACTTCATTTTCTTTATAGAGAAAACAGTCGGCAAAGAGTTCTGTTAGGTTAAAAAACATTTCTCTAAAAAAAATAACGAATTCTAAAATAAACAACTTAAAAAATAAAAATGCTGTTGCCAGCCGTAGAATTTTTTGAAAGTTAACTTAGCAACATAAATCAAAATGACATAGAAGCGCAACTAGATCAAAATTATGATACCTGAGCGCTTGACGTAACAAATCCTTCAATTCTATAAGTGTTGTATCGCCAAATGCCCAAATTAACAATTGTGTTTTTAAAGAAATTCTATAAAAAGTTTTAAATAAACAACCTACTTCTACAACTGCTTCTTGAAGAACTTGGCTCATTGATTAAAAATATTGTTTCAATTTTACAGTACTAACTTTACTTCTACTTTCATTATTGCTATGACCCTCTTTCATTACATTTTACAACTTCATGCTAAATTTGAGGACTAAGTTGTTTTGTGGTTGAATACTGACATTTAGAAATGTGTACAAAAAAAATAATATTTAGAGGTTAAGAGTTGCCTTAGAAAAATTTGAATTGTTGACATTGAATTTAACAATGGAAACAATAATTTTTGTGAAAAATTGAATTGTATTGTTGACATCAAAACTAAAATTATTGTGTTTCAACTTAACAATATTACCTTAATTTATACTTTAGAATTGCCTCGGAGAAATTTAAATTGTTAGCAATGACTGGAACAAAAAGTTTTATTTTAACTGATAAATACTATATTATAATTGAAACTTTTTCAATGACTATACTCATTTTCTTTGTTTTTTATACATTTTATATTTTTGTGATAAAATAAAAAACTTATAGTTGTTCTGCTTCTGAACACGGATGAAAACACAAAATTATGGGCTTCATCAACTATCAAAAATATATACATTTATTTTACAAATTCCATATTATTAGGGTCAGAGAATTAAAAATACAAAATTATCTTCATCAAAGCCGATGCTTTACATCCGGCGTTCAGTGGCAGACTACTATTCCATATTGTTTTACAACACATGGCTTTAGCCCTCTGGTGGGAAAGACTTTAAAACAAAACTTACAACAGTTACTTTTCTCAACAACTGAAATTTAGAATAGTGTGATTATGCAAAATATGTGAACTGTTTGCAATTTCAAATTAATATTGAAATGTACAGGTTTAGAATTTTCTACAGTGAAAAGTTTTCGGAACTTCAGTATTCAAAAAAGTATACAAAAACTAGACGTTAAGAACGTATCCAATGACAGAGCAAAGCGAGCATCGGATTGTGAAACAATCCGAAATGAACTGCGAAAGCAGTTCCGGGGGTTGGCGAGCGCCAGCAAGCAGGGGGCCATATCCAAGAGGTCGTGGGTTCGATCCTCGCCGGCCGAAGACTCCCCGTGTAGTAAATGGTGACTGATGCACGTTAAATCTGTCGAGTCTCAAAGTCCTCCATGTTCCCACAACAAATCAATACCTCTGGGGGTACTGATCCAGGAGTTTCCTTGTCTTCTGGATTGGTTCAAAATTACAAGGCTACGGAGTTGAACGTAAGTAGTTGTAAACCCATGAAATTGGGTCGGCTGTTCAACGACGGTTATAAAATAAAAAATAAAAAAATAACCACGTGATAATAAAAATTAACATGAGATGAGGAGGAAGTTGAATTTAATTGATAAAAAAAAATTAGCTCTCTCCTAAAAATTATCACCCACCCCTACCATCTCTCCCATCCATCACAAATTTCATTTATTATTTTGCAAAATAGATCATTTGTTACTTTATGTGATTGTGAATTGAAAAAAATAAATTTGGCTGCAAAATACTCTGCCAAACAACCTTTTCCAAGAAATATTTCCCACCAAAAAGGACTTTTAAAAATAGCCCACCACCCAAATAATTTCCCATTTCCGTTTAACTAAATCTTCTTAATGAATTTTAACAAGAGTACTTCTTATTTGTTGTTTTCTGTGATTACAAAGATTTCCTGTGAAGATATAATAAATTTGTATGGAAAATGTCTCACAAAAAAAATGCTTTTTTTTTCTTTTTTTTTTAAAAATACTCCCTCAAATAAACAACATTAAGTCTCTTTTACTGTTATAAAATTACAATCAACTTATTCTGCTTTCACTTCATCTCGCAAACAAATGGTGATTAAAAACTACAAATGGTGATTAAAAAATTGTCAGCCAATCGCCACCCGATTGCCATTTCTTTCCGTCAAAAATGCACTCCATGTGTATTTTATTGAGTATTGGTATTTTGTAAACGTCAGAGAGAAAGCATAATTTTGTTTTTGCCTTCTCCTTTTGCTGCACATCACGTTGCAAAAACCAAACATTTGAATATTTGGTGTACCAGTGATATTTTATAACTATTTATTTCTAAAAATGTTTGATTAAGTTCAATTTTCGATGCATATCATTATAGATTAGCATCGAGTAGGCAATTTCAATAACTACTATGAATTATTCTTGATATAACAAACAAAGGGAGAAAAGAGCTAAGAAAAAAAAGGCATTGCATTATTGAATCAGAGAAATATTGAATCGGATATTAATGATTACTGAAACTGGATCATTTCAGTATTCAATCCACTGTCCAAATTTCAGAATAATGGCACAAACTATTCTAGAGTTATAAAAGAGATACACAAACTGTTGTAGAGTTATAAAAGAGATACACAAACTGTTCTAGAGTTATAAAAGAGATACACAAACTGTTCTAGAGTTATAAAAGAGATACACAAACTGTTCTAGAGTTATAAAAGAGATACACAAACTGTTCTAGAGTTATAAAAGAGATACACAAACTGTTCGTCTTATTAATGCAGACTAGCTGAATACCCATTTTTCTTAATGTGTGATAAAAAAGTAAGCATTTAATGCATCAGTACTCTTTCTAGTACTAGCTCTTTGTTTAACAAGGAACAACACTACGGAATCCTGCGCACAGCTGAATGACATATACCAACGCAATTAATAAAGTTAAAATAATTCTATATCTTTAATTTACTATTATATTTTGTTATTTCACAGTGGCTTTACGTTATTAGATTAAGCAAATCACGTTTTCAGTTGTCCATCCTATCAAAATTCAGAATCATTTTTGACATGATGCTGTTCCTCGAGACCAACTCACGATAAACAAAATTTTCCACAATCAAACGATTTTGGGAAGTACCTATTCTTTTACTTTAGAGCAGGGTTTCTTAACCTGTGGTTCATGAACCCCTAAGGGGTCCATGAGTTATAATTTGGGGGTCCACTGACTACTAATTTTTAAAACGTTTGAAAGCCTACCCATTGCTTGTAAAGCGAGTTTTGTCAGCTATTATTCCGTTTGCTACAGTGTATCTTTGCGAAGCGGGATTTTCCACAATTGTGACAATAAAAACATAACATCGAAATCGATTAAATGTAGAACATGATATGCACGTTGCTTTGTCGAAAACCATCCCCCAATGCAATTTATTAATTAAGGAAAAGCAGCAGCAACCTTCACATTAAAAATTTTAATTTTAAAAATTTTATATACTATTAAAATAATAAAATTAAATGTTTTCTAATAATTGATGTTTTTTGCAATAATTTTTTTCACAGGGGGTGGTCCGTGACTTCTTAAAAATTTTTAAAAGGGGTCCATTATATCAAAAAGGTTAAGGAACACTGCTTTAGAGGGATCGTAAAAAGTCTCTTTTCGTAGTAGTTATATTAAAACTCTTCAGTATTGATGCACTTTTAATAAGTATCAAATATCCTAATGTACCTATATATGTACATTTAGCACCTATTAAAACTACAAAATTTACTATAATACCAGGAATGCCCTTTCGAAATTTAACTAAGCATCATTGACATCAATAATATTGAGGAGATTTTTTACATTTATTCTAAACGAATTAGTGCCCTCTCTATTAATTTTGCTTTATAATACTTAGTGTATATAGCTTCTTTTTTCAGTTAGTATTTATTTCCAAAATTAATTAAGCACCGTTGGCGTCAATAATATTATGGCAATTTTTTACATTTCTTCTAAACGAATTAGTGCCTTCTCTATTAATTTTGCTTTATAATACTTAGCGTATATAGTTTTTTTTCAGTTAGTATTTATTACCAAAATTAATTAAGCATCGTTGGCGTCAGTAATATTGTGGCAATCTTTTACATTTCTTCTAAACGAATTAGTGCCCTCTCTATTAATTTTGCTTTATAATACTTAATGTATATAGCGTTTTTTTCAGTTAGTATTTAATACCAAAATTAATTAAGCATCGTTGGCGTCAATAATATTGTGGCGATTTTTTACATTTCTTCTAAACGAATTAGTGCCCTCTCTATTAATTTTGCTTTATAATACTAAGCGTATATAGCTTTTTTCAGTTAGTATTTATTACCAAAATTAATTAAGCATCATTGACATCAATAATATTATGGCAATTTTTTACATTTCTTCTAAACGAATTAGTGCCCTCTCTATTAATTTTGCTTTATAATACTTAGCGTATATAGTTTTTTTTTCAGTTAGTATTTATTACCAAAATTAATTAAGCATCGTTGGCGTCAGTAATATTGTGGCAATTTTTTACATTTCTTCAAAACGAATTAGTGCCCTCTCTATTAATTTTGCTTTATAATACTTAGCGTATATAGTTTTTTTTCAGTTAGTATTTATTACCAAAATTAATTAAGCATCATTGACATCAATAATATTATGGCAATTTTTTACATTTCTTCTAAACGAATTATTGCCCTCTCTATTAATTTTGCTTTACAATACTTAGTGTATATAGCTTTTTTTCAGTTAGTATTTATTACCAAAATTAATTAAGCATCATTGACATCAATAATATTATGGCAATTTTTTACATTTCTTCTAAACGAATTATTGCCCTTTCTATTAATTTTGCTTTATAATACTTAGCGTATATAGCTTTTTTTCAGTTAGTATTTATTACCAAAATTAATTAAGCATCATTGACATCAATAATATTATGGCAATTTTTTACATTTCTTCTAAACGAATTATTGCCTTTTCTATTAGTTTTGCTTTATAATACTTAGCGTATATAGCTTTTTTTTCAGTATTTATTACCAAAATTAACTAAGCATCGTTGGCGTCAATAATAGTTAGGCGATTTTTTATGCTTCTTTTGAACGAACTTGTATCATTTTTCCATTAATATTGCTTTTAACATAGCATGAGTTTTTTCATTTTCAATTACTAATAATTAGCAAAATTAATTAAGTATTAAGAGAGTCAATAAAATTATAGCAATTTTTTGGCGTTTTAGAGAGATTTAGTACAATTTCTCTATAAATTTTGCTTTTTAGCACATATAGCAATTTTTTATTTTATTTCAATTAGTACTTATTTTCCAAAACTACTTAAGCATCATAGACAATTATTGTAGTTCGATTTTTTTACGTTTCTCTTAAACGAATTAGTACCATTTTTGTTTTAATTTTTTTAGCAAATATCTTATTCTTTATTTTAATTTTTACGTATTCCTACAATTAGTTAAGCCTTATTGGATTCAAGAATAATTTGGTGATTTTTCACAATTCCCCTAAAAGAATAAGTACTTTTCTCTCCTTAATTTTGCTTTCTGGAACATAGCGATTTTTTTAAACTAAAATATTGCCTATTTCATCAAACATCATTGACGTCATTAAGAGTATGGCACTTTTTTACGTATCTCTTATACTAATTAGTACTATTTTACCATTAATTTTCGTTTAACCATTAATTTTCGTTCTAATTTTAAAATAAAATAAACACATGGTTTCAAAACACTTTAAAATGCCATTTTGCTGGCCGCTGATGCCATCATGTTCTTGCTGATCATTGAACTTATCTGACGTAACGAATAAAAATAATTAAGTACTGAAAAACGTGCAAGAAAACCTTCTTTTTTTAATGAGAGCTATAAGATAGCAAATACCATTGATGTAATCTTGGAAACATTTGAAGGAAGGAAAATTGGCTGCAGTCTCATTTTTATCATTGGCGAGTTCTGAGCCAACGAAAAAATTCTTTTTTTTAAACATTTCTCTTGAACGATCTAATTAAAATTTCTGAACGAGTTTTAGGGTCAAAGGCTAAAATTGTCTCTTTAACGCACTGTCCAAATTTCAAGAAAAACGGTTCTGGAGTTATAAGAGAGACACACAGACAATCACACAAACTCTTCATTTTATTATTATTGTTTATGTACTAACAATGATAAAAATGTTATGCATTTCTCACAAAGGGCTAAAGTTTTTGCTAAGCTGCCCCACGTCGAATCTATTAACAATTTATGTGTTGATTGCAGCTGGATTTTAAAGGAAGTACGATTTTCGAATATTGCGATCTATAAACGTTAGTTCTTTTAAATATATATTTAATACCAGGATCAAGTTTTTCTTTCTATAGGGGAGAGTGGGGTCAATTGTAACAGGGTACGATTGTAACAGAGCAAAAATTTCGAGTGTCGGGTTCTAGATTTGGTTCCTAGGTGGCGCACAAGGTGTATTTAATAAATCTACATGTACACCCCTGCTGGCAACCACTTCTATGTACTTTTGAAAGAGTTACATCACAAAAGGTATTTTCACGCTGCGTAAGTACTTTTTTTGATATTAGAATATTATATTGTAACAAAGTAATTTTGTTTAAACAAATAAAAATTATTAACCGAATATGTAAGTGGACACCTTAATTAACATTTCAATTAAAAAAAGTAGTTTTGTTAATTAACTAGCATTGTTTTTAAAAAATGAAGCTGAAATGGCGTCTTGGGGACGATTGTAACAATAAATAAAGGGACGATTGTAACAGCTGAAAATAAATAATCTTATGTTTACAAACCATTACTTAACTCTTTAAGAACGACTAATAGTTTCCTATATCATTTATATTATGTTGCATGTGCATTATTTTATTTGTCACCTTTCACAGCATAAATTAAATTTCTTAATCCCTTAAAGTTAAAAGTTTAACCGGTCTCTGCTCATTATTATTTTTCTCCTAAAATATCACTACTATTTTGATCAACAAAAAAAAATATATCACAACTATGATAATATGTATAATTAACTATGTTTTAGTTGAATTTATGAACTGTTACAATTGTAACAAGTGCACGACTGTCAAAAATTGTTAATAACTAATATAATAACATTTAAAATAAGGTATTTTTTTTTCTAGTAGAGGATAGTCTACTTTACTCGTCTGTCAATTAATACTAATAATATATTGGATTTTTTGTTAGTTAAAAATAGTTAAGTAAAAAATGTTACAATTGACCCCACTCTCCCCTACTATTAGTATTTCTTTTAATTTTCTAAATATTTTTGTTCCTTTATGTATCTGATATTGAGGCGCTATCACACTATAGATCATTAAAGATACGGAAATAAATATTTCACATTGATGTTGCATAATTGCATGAATGATTCCTCGCGCCTAAGGAATAATTGATAAAGCGTTTTGTTGTTTAGAAAAACATTTCTGTTCTCCATTTTTACGAACACTCTATTTTTACACACGGTTTATAGAGAGGACCCATTTATTCAACCATTGACTTGAACCAGATAACGATCCATCTCCAATCCAGTACCCCAGAGGTATAATTTGTTATGGGAACAAGGAGGAATTTGTGACCTAAGAGATTTAACGTGCACCATTTACTAAACGGGGAGTCCTCCGCAGGCTGGATTCGAACTGCCGTTCTCACGATCGTGAGTCCTGCGCCCTACCAACCAGGCTCTCCCGGCCAACAGCTAAAGGTGACAGATTTCAATTAATAAGTTTGAGAAAGTATGTACTCGTAAGATGTTAAATCACGAGCATATTATAGAGGTTGGAAAAAATATTTAAACACTTCTATACTAACTCTATGTAAACGATTTTTCGTTTAGAAGCACATTTTGAAAGATCATACTTGAAGCTTTCAGAAATGGTGTACTTTTTACCCTTACAAAATTTCCATCGAGCAAAATAAGCACGTAAAAGGCTTTTTTCTTTTCTTTAAAATCATTATACTTTTAAAATTATTTTTATGTAATTATAGCTATACTGTATCATGATTTCAAAATTGCAGGTATTAATGTTAGAAATAAGTTTATCCACCTCATCTATTCATTTTGGTTGATCCGAAATTTACATGGGTAAAAAAGGACACCATTTCTAAAAGCTTCAAGCATGATCTTTCAAATTGTTCCAACAGTTTTTGCCATGTAAAGTCTTCTAACACACTTGATACTTAAAGAAAAATTGTTTACTTAGAGTTAGTATAGAAGTTTTTCCATATGCTTGTCCAACCCATGTATTTCCTTTAGAGAAAGAATCAGGGCAGATCAGCATAGGTCCTGAATTCTCCAGAAAAAAAATCAAATAAAGCTATGCACTTTGATAAATTTGGTTGATTGCTGTATATTTGTCTGTTTCTGGAGTTTCTAAAATTTACTTTTATTTTCGTTTATGACAGTCGATTTATATTAGACTGAAAAACTCGGCCTTTGCGATAATAACACAAAACTAAAGATATTTCTTAAAAATCTAAAAACACACAAATGAAACTTACGAATATAAAGTAACTTTCAAAAAAAACGTTGTTAGCGGCGTTGTTTATATTTTATTTTATAATCGACGTTGAACAACCGAAACAATTCTGAGTTTACGACAATCAACATTCAAGAACGTGGCCTTGTATTTTTGATCCCAACCCAGAAAAAAGAATACTTCTGGATCAAGCATTGGGACAAACTAGGAGGACTTTTGATTGAACTAACCCGCATTTACCTAGCATGGAAAGGAAAACCACGAAAAACTCCCTCGGTTAGCCCGATGGTAAGGCGATTCTAACTCGTGATCCGTCTATCACTGAGGCTATTTTACATCAGGATTGTGGTTGGTGCGAGTCCAGAGCAGAAATCGTATCATCGCTGGGATTCGATCCAGGGTCACGTCATTGGGAGGCAAGCGCTTTATCCTCTGAGCCACCAAGACTGCGTTTATAAAATGTTTTCATATTGATATAATTTCGTCCACAAAAATCAATAGAAAAATTTAAAAATTTTTTTCAAGTTCTAATTGGATGGAGGTCTTGCATTTTTTTTAATAATTAGACGTTTTTTTTTTAATATTATATGCCAAGTAGAGAAAATATCGACCACCAGTTTATAAGTGAAAATTAGAAATAATAATAATAATAAAGCAGATTTAGAATTTCATTATTCATATTTGAAACTCGACGATCGGCCTGTTAGGGTGCAGGGAAATGTCCTTGCATCAGAAGGTTCTGGGTTCGAATCCCGGGGATGGGAGCGACTTTGGCCCACCTAATATGGTGCCCCTGTAAGAGAGGTCAACAAAATCGCCCTGCATAATCCTGAATTGACGGATGTTAACACAGGTGGGCATTGGAAAAAAAAAATAATATTTGAAACTTCGAAACTTTAATTTAGATCCATATGAACTCAATTTTCTTTGAACTTTGAAATACCTACGGAGATAAACAAAATTTGCCATGAAATATATCTCCCGCCTTATAGCCTCCTCTTAATAGTATTTAACAATAATATTTTATCCATTAGAAATCCGCGGTAACAATTGAGATAATGCATAAACCCGGGAAATTTAATGCGCACTAAATAAGCTTATTTTGGGACTGGTATTGCGTCAGAGGTAGATGATGATTACATAACGAGTTTGAGAATTACTCGCCAAAAGACGCCAAGCAACCTTGTTCTCTTCGCCTCAGAGTGGTTGCCATGGCCACCGCGCCAAAAGGGAAACGATCTTCTGCAGTTACGCAAATCTCATAGTTGTTTCCAGCTATGCTCGGAGCGGGATGTGATGTGTTCCGATTTTAAAGTAATTTGATTTGTTTGGAAATTGTATGTTACCGATCTGAGTTCAAAGGAATACAAATATGTGTGACGTTTGAGTTCAATGTAAATGTTTATTGTGTAGACTAGTGTGTTGGATTCCTTAAAAATCTGAGAAATTATCTCCTCTATTTACATACAAGTCCAAATTATCAGAATCTGATGAATTCGATTTAATGATGAGAAAAATCCTCAGTAAATAGTTATCGTGAGTACACGTGTTTCTCTTCCCCCCCCCCTTTTTTTTTTTTACATATGTAGACTTTTTCTCTTTTATTTATATCATGCTTTTATATTGAGTAAATAAAGTACAAAATTTTCCGTACTTTAGATATAGAAGTGTATTAATTATGTTTTTAGGAATCAAATGTTTTTAATACATGATATTAGTTAAATTGTGCATAATACTTATTAAACATTTTGATCAAATGTTTTTCGGTTTGTGAGATTTTTTTTTATGTAACTGTAAAGTTATAATAAACTATACTGCTTTATTTAAAAAGTTTACAGTAAAAATAATATATTTTATTTAGTTTTTGTTTATTATTTTTTTTTACCTTACTTTGGAAGCAGATGTTTTTATGGATTGAGATTATATTTCTTGCATGTAAAATAATTAGGGTAACGTCACAAATTTTGATTTTTGTCTTAAGTAAAAGCAGTTTAAGATTTTAAAAAATGTACTTTTTGTTTAATATTCTGCATTTGTTGTTTCATTGAAATTTCTCGATCTTTATCATAAATTTTATTGAGTACTAAGATAGTGTTCGCTCATAAATTTAACTTTTACGTTTTATTTTATTTCGCAATGCGTATAGCAAATGGAAGTTGTAACTTTGTCCTATGTTTTTGAGATTGTTTTCTTTATTATTTCGATTTATTAAGTTTCCATTCTATACATTGTAATTCTACATTCTATAAAAAAAAACATATATTCTATGAAGAGTGTTGGAAAATTAGGTACCGAAATTTCTCTGCTTACTTGGAACGTTTCTATCTTGTTACAGCTGTGTGGGTTAGACGTAGCAGTGCGCAGAACTTTTTACAACAAAAGAAAGTTGACAGTTTTTTTTAAAGGCAATTTTATTGTAAAGATATAAGTATTTTTAAAACAGGGCTAGAATTGTCTTAGTTTTTTATTTAAGTTTTAGTTGGAATGGCATAAATGATATAACTCTTGCTTCATTCAGTCTTGCCTTCAAATAATAAACGAAGTTGTGTTGCTAGTAATAAACTCTAAGTTTGATTACCCAATGTTTAAGTTTAAAAAGAATTATAAAAGAATAAGTCATACTTTTAATTTGTCTTACTATTTGCATAATTATTATGTGACGAATATTTTATGCTTGATAAATTCATTTATTTGTTTACTTTCAAATTTTAAAATCGATCGATTAAATTATTACAATCGGCAACATCTTTGCAAGATTATATTGGAAATACATCTAAAAGTACAATATAATCTCAGCAAATACTTTTTTAGTAAGAAAACAAACTTTTAGTTCTTAAATTTAAGAAAATTTTAGAAATTATGAATAACATTGCACATTGACGCATTTAATAGCAAAGGAAGGTTTAAAATCAGAAAAAAAAAACTTTTGCCAATTCTTATTTTTTATGATCGTTTTCTTTAATTGTTTATAATTTTTTTTTGAACTACATTGTATTGGTATTTTTGAATAAATTGCAGCATTTCAAGGGTTATAAATAATTGTACAGTAGTAGTAATTTCTTGTTTTTTAAATTTAGTATTTTGCCTTTCCTTTTTTTTTCTTTTATTGATAGAAGATGTGTCTGTCGAGTTTTCCCATAACTTCACAGTAAAAGATGTTTACGTGGAAATATTAATTATTACCAGAGCCCGGATTTTGATGACCTAAAAAATCTCAACTAATGCCCTTAAAAGGTGCAAAAAATGCCCTTAAAAAGTGCAAAAAATGCTCTAAAAATGCGAAAATTGCGTTAAAAGTGCCTTATGACATGACTTAAATAACGTAAAAATATTGAACTAAAGCAATGTTTTGCTCCTTAAAATTATCACGAGTCATTTCAAAAAATATGAAGCAATGCAATACTTGTTCTACGTTCATTAAAGTTTGAAAAATATGTTTTATATCCTAAAATAACAAAAAAAAAGGAAAATTTTCATTTTGTATAGAAACTATAATGAATATAACAACTTCGATCTCATAATATTACTAAATGTCAGAATTACATTGGATTATTAAATGTTTTTTGATATTTTGTAACGTAAACGAGCATCTCTTGTCTGAAAGTAAATTTTTATACCTGGAGAAGCTTCTTTCAACGTCTACTGATGTTATTGGTGCGTACTTGAAAAAGACGGTCTCACTTACTGACAATTCTTCTTCAATTTGAAAATATGTTGCTTCACCTGTTAATATCCTCGAGATTTTCTTCATTGTTTGGAAGCCAGTGTTCTTCTCCAAAAGTTTGTTCAATTTAGCTGTTACACTTTCCCCTTGCTTTTAGCAACACTTGACTCACTACGTCAATATAATTTACTGCATCGCAAAGTTCCAATTCTTGTTTCTCCAAGCTTGTAATTGTCGAGGACACAATAGCAAAGTTAGACTTGATAAATGCTAAGTTTCCTTCGATTTTATCAGAGGCCAACACGCTATCTTAATTGACGCAGCATCTTCTGAATCAAGACAAATCTTGCCTTTCATGTAATAAAAATGCCCCAAAAATCGGAAAAAATGAACAAAAAACTTAAATGCTTTAAAATGCAAAATACACCCCAAAATTAAAAAAAAAAAAAATGCCTTATAAATCTAAAAAAAGGCTCTATAGTAGAAAAAATGCAAATGTCATCAAAATCTGGGCCTTAATTATTACGATTAAGACTAAACTTGGTGTTACTTCTGAAAAAGAAACTAATTTCGAACACTTTGAATTGTTATTTTCTCTTATAGATATTATCTATTATGCATTTCTCTTAATAAAATAGAACTATTTTAGAAAAATATATTTGTTTCCTAATGTAATAAAATGCACAACCAAAATAATTACATTTTATAATTTTT
The DNA here is from genome assembly GCF_982258835.1 of Parasteatoda tepidariorum. Taxonomy (NCBI): domain Eukaryota; kingdom Metazoa; phylum Arthropoda; class Arachnida; order Araneae; family Theridiidae; genus Parasteatoda; species Parasteatoda tepidariorum. The sequence goes on along the minus strand of NC_141761.1, from coordinate 47,727,572 downwards.
GTTCCCTTTTATAATCATGAAACACAATCTTCAGGGAAAACAACAATAAATTCCAACTTTTATAATCATGAAACACAATCTTCAGAGAAAACAACAATAAATTCCAACTTTTAGGAATTAATTTTCAATTTCATAAGCAAAACCTTTCTTCTTTAATAAAATGCAACATCGAGACACATCAAAGTGTTGCATTGTAATAGTTTGTAAGTTATACAATAGTACTAAAAAAGTTTACTAATATTGCTGTTTTCTGGATATCGCACTAATCCCTGTAGGGGATCCCAATTTGACTTTTATTAAAATATTTTAAATACTATTTTTAAAACTGGAAAATAGTTTTAGGTGATATTCATATATAGAGTGAATATTTTTAAAATTTTTTGTGGGGTATATTTTAAAACCAAATATCTTAATTTTACAACCCGAAAGCACAAAATTTCAAGTAAAAAAAGCACTTTTATAAATTAGTTTTGCAAAATCTGGATTTTTTAAGTTTTTCTTTGAAGAAGGGTAATATTTTTTGAGATATATATTTTTATTTGTCGTTTTGTTTCATGATCAATGTCTGAAACTTCATAATCTCAAAAAAAAAAAAAAAAAGGAAAGAAAAATGGACGATTTTTACTTTTATAATCAGGACTTAAATCAGATGGGAGTGCATAGTAACACCGATTGTTTTAAATATAATACTTCAGTTCTTTAAGAGGCTGCTAAAATATTACTGTGAGCTTGGTTAAATAATTGTTTCATTTATATAACAATTTATGCTATGATTACTTTACGACTTTAGTACTCCCACTTACCAATCCTTTAACACCGCATTTGCTACAACGCACGGTTGTTTTTCCTTAAACGTATTAGTTTTATCTTTTCAATATTTTACTAAATACTGCCGTAAGGGAGTGTATTTGTGATTTCCTTTTGTAATTTTAATTGAAAAAGTTAAATGTATTTTCGTTTTCTGAAAATCAGTGGGATTTATTGAAATTTTTTCAGAGGATATAAACTTATCAGCCTTAAGGGGATAAGTACCTTTGTTTCTTGAGAAAGTCAGTAATTTTCTTATCATATTTTTAGCTTTGTATTTAGTTGTGCTGCTTGTTTCTTTCAAAAAAATATTTTTTTTTGCGATTTTACAAATTGAAAAGCGCGGAAAATAATTTCTGAAAAACTCTAAATGATATGATCAGCAGCGGCGATACAGGAGATAGAGCGTTCGCCTACCAATGAGGTGAACCGGGTTCGAATCCTACCGGTGGTTGGTCGATATGATTTCCGCATCCGGCTTGCACCGACCACAGTGCTGACGTGAAATATCCTTAATGGAAGACAGATCCTGGATAAGAGTCACATTCCCGTGAGGCTAATCGTGGGATGTGGGATATTTTCGTGGTTTTCCTCACCATATAACGCAAATGCGGGTTAGTTCCATCAAAAATTCTTCCACGAAGGAAAATTTCCCCCTCTACTTGATCCAGGAGTTCCCCTGTCTTTTGGATTGGGTTCAAAATTTCGAGGCTACGTAGTTGATCATCAAAAATTGGGTCGGCTGTTCAATTGTCGGTCCTGTCTGCTATACTGATGCTCTAAATAAAGGAACCAGATAAAAAATTTCACCTAATAAATTTCCTGTATCGGAGCAGTAGCGTAAAATAAAACATAATACTGATTAATTTTTAGTCGCGATGGCCCTGTGGTTAAGGCGCCGAACTTTAATTGTGAAGAACCGCGGTTTGATCCCCAGATTTCCCCGGGGTTCGACCCACCTTCATATCTGTACCGGCTTTTTTGGGGAGTAAAGGGAAATGGGTTTGGAATAGTACAGAGAGCTCTGTGTTCCAACAATTGAAAATTCGTAAAAGGAGGTTAAGCTTCATGAAGTCAGTAATTCTGAACGGACTTGAAAATATCTTAAAAAATGTTAGAAAAGTTGTATCAAATTTTAAAACTATTTTTAATGCTTTTTTCAAAAAAAGAAAATGAATGTTAACTTTGGAAACTTTAGCAAATTCGATCTTATAGTGTCTTGCTTAAGAAAATGTAATTTTAAAGTTATTATTGATTTATTGTAAACTTTTAAGATTCTTGATTGACGAATTTAGAAATTGTATCTTTCTGAGATGATTCTTTCTGAGATTTTGTTGTGATTATTATGTAGAAAAAGGATGTTCAAAAATTTCGTCGAACTTAGTATGAGTTTTATTTAAAGAACACAAATGTTAATGATTTATATAATGACATAGATGCTAATGATGTAGAAAACCTGTTTATTTAAACTATGAAGGGGTGTTTTTGAAGGGAGAAGGGGATCATTTCTTCTTCGTACCATGTGTTAAAAATATTTTTTAATAATAATAATAATTTCTAATGTTAATAATAATTGTTTCTAAAATATAACAGGTGGCGCTCTGCACAGTAATGTAAAAGGATTAATTGTATGCAGTTTTCCTCTATGGCACTGTACCATAAACATCGTGCCTTGTTTTTGTTGTTATAAATATATTATGTTAAAGGCGTTTGTAATACTCAAAAACCCCGAGATCATCGTATTTAACATTAGCGCACCAACCTGAGACTGAGAAATTGATAAAAGTGAGTGCCATTTGGTTTGAATAATCGATTCATTTGATGATTTAAAGAACAACAACAAAAAACAAAACTCTCTTTAGCAACTCGATTAATAACAAAAACAAGGAATAATGTTCATGGCACAGTGCCATAGAGAAAAACTGAATACAATTAATCCTTTTACATTACTGCGCAGAGCGCCACCTGTTATATTTTAGAAACAATTATTATTAACATTGAGAAATATTATTAACACCATACAGTCGTATCTTTTCTAAATATTTCATTTTAAATGTTGTATGTTGAATAATTTGTGGAGTAGAAATTACGTATCGTTTTGTTTTTTCTGAATTCTGTAATTCTGAGCTATTTTCAGTTGTGATCATGTTGTTACAAAATAGGTTTGGGTCGTCAATGCCTCTGATCAATAAAACGTAGATTTTTCGTCCTACTTACGGTAATGTGACTGTATTTGTTTAACATACGACATGAACATAATCCCTTGGTATACGTCAGTCTCCATTTTATTCAGTTAAGTATTTTGACTTCATGCAATCCATTCTTTTTTAACAAACTAGTTAATCCTTTGCATTTACAGCTGCTTTATCACGTGTTCCAACATATCTTTTTTATCGTGTCTCAAAAAACGTAGCTTGTCAACCGCTAATATTAAAAATAAACTATTGAAAAATAAACACATTTTTAAGCTTTTCAAGAAAAATAGTTTCCGTCAGTTCCGATGCCCAGTTGAAAAAACCTTTGTATTGTTATGTAACAACGCGGAATAAGTTTTAAAAATTTAACTTCAGAACGTGAGCACCATTCAAATGTTGCACTAAGTAAGTTTAAAAAAATGAGAATGTAATGCCAAAATACGTGATGAAATACCTGCATTATTCAAAGAGAATGTTGTGAATTAATTAAAACGTTATTAGTTTGAAATTTGTTAATTGAAAAAAAGAAAAATTCCATTATATTAAAATTAAAATATTAAAAAAAAAATCCTGATTAATTTTTTTCCCGCTTATTAAAATAGAACAAATCTAAAAAAAAAAAAAATGGACTGACCGTTTAAACTAAATAAAGTGTGTAAGTAAAATAAATTTAAAACTTTCTAAGACTTAATAAATTAAAAGTTCTACCTCAAATAAAATAATATTTCAAATATTCAAAAAGGAAGTCTGGTAAAGTCTGCAAGATTTTTTTTGGATACCGTGGAATTGGTAATTTTGCCACAGTTTAGTCACCCTTTTTCAAATAAAAATGCTATTGTTCGTTGAAGCTAATTCTGCAAAATGAAAAAAACAGGAGTTTTTTAAGAAGTGGTCGTTCTTTTTTTGACTAAACATCATTTTATCTGTAAATTTCTATCTTTTGTTTGCAAGGCCAAATAATTTTAAAAGCCTTTATTATAACCCATTGTGGATCTATGAAGTTTGTACTTATCTCTTGAGAAGAGCGTTTGTCCTCATTCGAAATTCACTAGGGGCGGGGGGCGGAAACATATATACTGAGCACTTAAACATAAATATTTCTTACAAATAAAGCTTTTCTTAAACCAATTCTGAATCGAATGGAACCAAATCCAAGTTTATAAGATTATTAGTTTAGAAGTTACTTTATGTTTCCTGGAAAAAGAACGTTTCTTAATATTTTGAACCCATTTACTTGTTTGACGTAGCGTAGCTATCAGATAATTGTTATATTGTTTGCTGTATAACCATGGAGAATTTTTTTGCTTATCTCAATCTACTTGTCTGATATTTCTATCTAGAATAAATGCGAGTTTACTTTCTATAAATTTTTTATGCTAAATGTAATGAAATCCAAAATTAAATTGATAGTACTATTCGACGTTTTAAGGGTTTTGTGCGTAAAAAGATCTATGCATAAAGTCAAAGCTTTTAGTTTCTAAATTGTTTGTTTCTTCGATTTGAGTTAAATCTCATATAATTCAGCATAAATAAATAAGAAGGAAACAGTGCATTACTTGGCTGGATAGCAATGTTAGATAAGTAAGTAGATATAAATAAGACAAAAATAGCAATTTTTATGCATAAAAACATTTCCAACTTTCTTAAATATAAATTTTTTTTCGACTTATATTTTATTTTAAATATAGATTCGGTCAATAAGAAGAAAAAAACTGAAGAAAAATACCTAATTTCTGTATCTATCATTGTTATAAGTGTAAATAGGCATAAGCCGAAATTCGTGCAATAAATTATTTGTCTGCATAACAATATCAGATAAATAAATATATGTCAAAACAGTAGTCTTTATAATTAAAAACGTGAAAACCTTTGTAATTAAAAAACAAGCAAACAAACCCTTATGGAATTGTATTTTATTTCAATCGATTCAGTATAAAAATTCACAGCAAACAGTGCCTTATTGATCTAGACATCATTGTTAAACCTGTAAATAGGTATAAAATAATATATATATTCTTTTTACATACAAGTCTAATACCCTTTCATACAACCCTTTCAATTTAAATTTGAATTCAGCGCAGTAAAATACCTTGAAAACAATACCTCACTGGTCTAGATAGCAATACAGTAGAACCCCGATTATCTGATACCTTCAGCAGATTTAATTCAGAAATTATAGGATATTCAATGACTTTTTCAAGTTGATTAAGTTTATAGCAATCAAACCATAAAGAAAATCTATCCGTCTATATTTTAGATTATATTTAGGTTAAGAACCTCATAGAACCTCAAGCTATCTAAGTCTAAATTTTCAAACGGTTTCCAGCTTTCTCCTAAATCATTTCCGTTTGAAGGTTTTTTCTTTTGTTTTATTATTCTGTTATGAAGAACGATACAATACAACGGGAAAAAAAATCCTCGCTACATATTTGTTTTCTGTTCAATTTCCGTTTTCCTGCAACCAGAGTTTATAACTCCTTACAAGAAAGGTAATGGAGTACACAACAATATTACCTGTAATAAAGATTAAAAAAAAAAAAAAAAAAATGCGTCGGAACGTAACGTCTGTCGGATAACCGAAGTGCCGTATAATCGAGCGTTAGACAATCGGGGTTCTACTGTACTTAAATTTCTCCCAGTGTTGATCCTCTGTTCAGACATTTTGTAAAAGGTCCGTTTTTGTAAAATTGTGAAAAAATTACTCGTAATTTGTGAATATAAAATAAACGTTAAGTCACATTCTTTCAACCAGGGTCCTGCTTTTGTGAATTTGTGCAAATAGGATCCTGTTATTGCAAAAAACTTTTTCAAGGAGTTTTTAAATTGTAAATCGATACAAGATTATGCTCAACACTGTAAAATTATAATAAAAAAAAAAAAAAAAATTTGAAAAATAAACAGCAATTGCTGCTACTAAATTAGAGATGCAACATACAAATATTTGGTATTTAGCCTATACTGCTGAACGCAGAATATTAATTTCGGACGATTAAAGGAAGAATCGTCTGCCGAAGACAAAACTTAGTTCGTTTGCATTTATCTTTCTCCCCCTCCGCCCTTCTTGTAATGGGTTTATTCGATTAACAAAACAATAATGAAGATAAACAAATCTGTGAAGGGTCCGTTTTTAAGTTAAAATATTTTGTGAAGGGTCCGTTTTTATGAAAAGATATTTTGTGAAGGGTCAGTTAACGGACCCAAATTTCTTCTAAAAAGACCCCTGCCCTTACCCCTCAGCAAATTCTTGCCGGCTGCTAAAAATCACAACCGAAGGGGAAGGGCTAACTTCAGATACTCATTATAGAACGGGACGCTATCTAAGTCTAAATTTTAAACGCTATCTAAGTTTCTAGCTATGTCTTAAATCATTTCCGCATAAAGGTTTTTTCTTTAATGAAGCGGAAACAGGCTTATTAGATAATCATGTATAATTTAAACGGAAAAAACTATCTTATATTTTGTCTATTTTTTGTTAAGTATGTAATTAACGTTTAAGTAATTAACGTTTTCGTTTTGTTTATTAGCTTCCAACACGACCTTTCGACCTCTATGTAAGAAAGAAAATTATAGAATTAATGGGGTAGTGAAATTGTCTTTAATAGTCTCATTAAAATGTTTATTTGGACTTTTAATGCACCAAAGATAAAAAAAAATTCTTGTACTGCATTTGTTATTTAAAACGTAAAAATATTAAAGTTTTTATTGTCATATCTATGAGGTTTTTAACCTAAATAAAATCTAAAATATTTGATTGGCCGATTTATCAGTTTTGTCCCCCGCGTTTGTATATCTACTATTTGAGAACAAATATTTTATAAACATACATATATGTCTGAAATTGTTGAGTGCTAAATGGGAATCGAAAAATAATTTTAGCCCTATTATTAAAACAGATATTTATAAAATTATTATTTCTTATTGTCGTTCTTCAGTTGAATCGCTCAATGTATGCGTATATATTGTAAATCTCAATAATTTATCTTTACTGTTGTAATTTATGTTCAATGAATTTGAATTATGTGAGCATGTTTTTAAATAACATATCCATCTGGACCTTTCATCGATATTAGAGTGATTCAATTTTTCAGAAAAATTAAAATAAGCTATTATGTTTAGAGCCATTTCACTGCTATGACGACCACATCTATCCCTTTTTTTTGTTACAGATAATTCTAATATTTAACTAACTTTTTTAAAAAAATTATTTCGTTAGTTATGCATGTGAAGTGTTTAATAAAAATAATTTCTTAAAATATCAGAACACGAAAACATGTAATTAGAAAACTTTAACAAAACAAAATTATTTGAACTGTTATTACCACACTTACAAACCTATTTGTTGCAAAAATATTCCCTTATTGTTGTTTTTCGCTGTTATTTAGACTTTACTGTTTGTCTACGATAGGTACTCTGTCCGCCACAAAGTCTGCGGCAGTCTGGTGCTATGGAAACAAGAAGAGAGCATTTTAGGGAGGGTGGCTTCGATGAAGTGGTCTCCTTTTCTTTCGCCTTCGATGATAGCTTGTATGGGGAGTATACCAGATTGGCTGACTCAGCCACCAGTAGGAGACTTATTTAATCTGATTCAAGAACTTTTTTAAGATTCGCATGAATATTTCTTTCTTACTTAAAATAATTCTCTCGATTCAATCAGTTGTTATTTTTTAAATACAAAGGGAAAAAAGTGAACAAATTCTGACATTAAGGGTAGTACAGGTTTTTTTAATATTACTTTTTAATTTTAGGATATTTATTATGAATGTTCATTGATTGTTAGATGGTTTAATTTCTAAACTTGCACATTTTTTAAAGCAGTTAATTTCTTTTATTACTTGAATTTTCTGGAAAAAGTGAAGAGCTTAAACTTAATAACTCTGATTTTAAAAGGAGATAAAACTTTTGCTGAAAATAAAAATAGTTCACGTTATCTGTGCCGGAGAAATATTAAATATCTTTGTTTTGATTATTAATTTTTAAATATTTTATTTATTTATTTTTTTTTTTTTTTTTGAAACTGAAAGCAAGTGACCGCACACCGCAACTAGGATGAAATCTAAAACTATCAACGATGATTTTTATCAGCACCCATCAAACCATCTGAAATTATTAATTGAGTTTTTTTTGCTTAAATTACGTTTTCTTATTCATATTTTATTGTAACCTGTACAGTTTTTTTTCACTATTTATTAAAAACAGTTTTTATTAGCAAATTTATTTTTTTTCTTAATAACCAATTTACTATGTATGATAGATTTATAGATGAGTTATTTATTAATAAAACATTGAGCTGCTTTAAACAATTTTATACAATTTCCATACATATTCCATACATACATATAAATTTTTTTTCTAAAACAGAAGCTTTTGAAAAAGAGAAAAGATTAAAAAAAAAGGAATCACACGCTCTAAACGATGTTTCAGGCGCGAATGCTCATTTCTCTTAACTCTAGGGCTGATACAATAAATCGAAGAAAGAAGTCTTCTTTTCTCCCACCGAAACCAGTCTTAAAGAGCGTCCCCGCACCCCTACTTGAAATAATCATACCTCGTTACCATAGTCCCCGCCACCCCTCCAGACGAATGGCGGACAGAGTACCTATCGTAGACAAACAGTACATCAGCCCAATGTTTTGAATGAAAGAAATGGTCAAAAGCTGACACTACAGTTTCCCCAGATGGTCAACTCTCAAAAGGGTTTAGATTAGCTTTTTACACTATTTCACCAAACAAGTGGAATTTTAACATACATTGCAAAATGACAGAAAATTTTCTGAATTTTTTTTTTCTGGTCAACTTATGAGGGTTTTAGAATAGAATTTCATAATACTCCTAGACAAAATTGACTTATTTCAGTGGTCAACATACAAGATAGACAGGTGGTCAAGTTACAAAGGTTTTGCTTCTTTATATTATATAGGCAAAATTCCGTTCTTGATAATTGAGGTCAACTTATGCAGGTGGTCAACTTAGAAGGGTGGTCAACTTGGCAGGTTTCACTGTATTGTCAAATTGCCAGTGATGTTCGATCAATGTACTAGCATATAGCCTACACAAGAATATTGGATTAAAGCCCTAGATTAACTAGTACCTATATTATGTATCCAGGGTTTTATACTGGATAGCTACGTTTTGAGTCAATGGAGAGCAAGTTAAGCCATATGAGGGGAACAGTGGAAGCTGCGATCGGAGGCGATAGTTGTTAAAGGCCGCTAGATTGTAAATTAGCTTCCCGGAGTTAGCAATTGATAGACTCCAAGTTATTTTAAAATCTCTAAATTATTATTAAATTAGATATTACTCATGTGAACTGACTCAAAATGCGATTGCGGGTTTTCTGAGCGTGGTTTCTTAGGGAAAAAAAATCATTACGTTCTAACCTGTACTTTTTTTTTGTTTTCAACACACAATATAGTAACAAAAAGAAGATACAGCTTATCAATTCTATATTATAATTATATTATTATTTATTATTAATAATATGTATAATATTTAATATTATTATTATAATTCTCAGGAAAAAAATCTTTTTGTTCTAACCTGCTTTTTTTTAATGTTCAACACATATTGTAGTTCGAAAATGAAGATATGGCTATTATTATTATTTAGCTTATCAATCTCATTATATATGACACATTTGATTATTTACGTGTTCTATCTTATCAACTTCGTTAAGACGCTTTTCCCAGCAGATAACTCATCACTGATTGCAGTCCATGCGTCACTGATCAAGCATCTTTGATTGCAATCAGTGAGCGAGTGTGTGACCACTTTAATCATTCTGAGAGGTTCCGAGAGTGTGCGGTATCGGTTTTCGTTAAACTGTTCTACCGTAAAGTGCTCGACTCCGGATTGTCCTCAGGAATGTTTCTCAGGCTTTCGCAAATAGCCCATTGTGCAGCTCTAGTGTGATGTAAATAAAATACTACTACTATCTTATCAACTAGTTTATTTCAACTCGAAAACCAAAATTTTTGTTGCTTTTTTCTATTTAATATTATTTCGTTTTGATTTTTTTTTGTAAGTGTTTAGTTTATCGATCCTGTTATTTAGTTTATCATTCCTATCATTGTTTGATTTATCTGTCTTATTACTAATTAGTTTATCAGTCGTATTATAATTTAGTGTATAAATTCTGTTATTATTCAACTTATCAATTCTATTATTACTTAGCTTTTAAATCCTGTTCTTATTTAGTTTATCTGTTTTTTTTGTTCCAAAAATTATTGACGATTTGAAAAATAAGTGCAAAAAATATGCAACTGAATACGATAGAAATCTAGGGTTTGATATTTAAAAAGCCCGAGAATTTTTTTTCCACTTAACTTCAAAATTGTTACAAAGTTATGTATAGATGACGTTGTGGGCTGGGATAGCCTTTTCGGCAGGGCGCTGGGCCCATGTCCCAGAGTTCGTGGGTTCGAATCCCGCCTGTCGAAGACTCCCCGTGTCGTAAAGTGACTAATGCACGTTAAATCTGTGGAGTCGCAAAAGTCCTCCATGTTCCCATAACAAATCAAACCCTCTGGGGGTACTGGATTGGAGATCGATCGTTCTCGGATTCAGATCAAAATTACGATCTGTGGATGAATGAATGGATGTATGAATGGGTCCGCCCAATAAACGGGTGTGACGAATGGTGTGGCAGAAGTCGAATTCTTGGCCATAGATGGCGCCACTGGAAAACAAGAACAATCGATCCCCCGCTGCCTAAACAGGCATACGTAAACAACAACAGATGACGTTGTAAACTGAAATTAAAATAAAAACCGTAAATCGTAAAATACATAAAAACAGTAAAATAAAAAAAAAAACAGTTGGACAATGTTTATACTGCGTGTCAAACCATTCTAATTGAAATAGTTGCGGGAAAATTTATTGTTTCTTTCGATAATATTACGTCTTTGCTACAAATAGTGCTATTTCGAAAACGTTGTTTTGAATTTAACGTCATCGAAGAATTTAGTTAAGAATTTTGAAAGTTATTGCCAAAAACTTTTTATGTCTCCAAACCGTACATTTCTATCCCGATGCGTTTTTTTCTCAATATTCATTTTTAAAATCATCACTAATTATTGGTTTTTATAATCATCGGTATTTTTTATATTTTTATTTCCTTTTTAATTAAAAAAGAGTCACCAGCTCTACAGTATAATTTCGACTGGAGATAAAAATGTTAGGAAACATTTTATGTTATTTTTTTTCTCCTTAGTACAGTCGAACTCGTTTGAAACGATAGTTTTGTGATTGTGACTGAGACAACTCATTTTTTTAAATCTGGATGTTTCTTAATTCTGAGTGATACAAAATTATCAAAAATGAAAACTATAATGACAAAAATTAACTACAAAATCAATGGTCTATTTGTTATAGTTATTAAAAAAAAAAAAAAAAAAAAAAACTCTCTACTTAAATAACATTTAATTTTTTTTTTTTTTTTTGTGCTCGTTTGGCTTTTTCTCATGCACAACATGTCTTCCCCGAAATAATTATTCAACTAAGTTAGCTCGTGGAGCGAAAGCTTAGCGGAAGAGTTTATTTTTTCATAGGTTGGGGAAAGTAAAAGCATGCGAAATATGCGTGGATTTTTTTTTTTTTTAATTTTTTTGTTGTTGCGAGAATTCCAAAGTTGCATACTATTCCGATTATTTGGCGCTCTATGGTAGTTAAATAATAAAATAAATAAGTTAATTAAAGTTTAAATAAATTAGATTTTATATTCATCTCCTAGCTCTACAACAGTGGTTCCCAAACTTTTTTGGCCCATGGACCCCTTTCAGGGGTGTGTTTAGAATAAATTTAAATTTGGGTCCGTTAACGGACTTCTCGCAAAATATCTTTTCTTCGCAAAATATCTTCACAAAATATCTTTTCATAAAAACGGACCCTTCACAAAATTTATCTTTTAATCGGACCCTTCACAAATTTGTTTATCTTCATTATTGTTTTATTAATCGAATAAACCCTTTCCAAGGGGTGGGGGGACAGAAAGACAGATGTAAACGTAACTAAGTTTAGTCTTCGGCAGACGCTTCTTCCTTTATTCGTCCGAAATGAATAATCTGCGTTCAGCAGTAAAGGCTAAATACCAAATATTTGTATGTTGCATCTCTAATTTAGAAGCAGCAATTGCTGTCTATTTTTGAAAATTAAATTTTTTTAAAATTATAATTTTACAGTGCCGAGTATAATCTTGTATCTATATACAATTTAAAAACTCATTGAAAAAGTTTTTTGCAATAACCGGACCCTATTTGCACAAATTCATAAAAACGGACCCTGGTTGAAAGGAATGCGAGTAATTTTTTCACAATTTCACGAAAACCAGACCTTTCACAAAATGTCTGGACAGAGCCCTGCCTTTTTATAATCAAAACTTGCCCACGGACCCCTTAGTGAAAAACTGCATATATGTACGGTATAAAAATTATAAATTAAAAAAAATAACATTTTGTTGAAGAACTTTGTGAGCGCTAATTTCTATTCATTTATTTATTTATTTATTTTTGCTATGACGTTCATAACGTCACTGAAACTGAGAGAACAATATCCTCTTCCCAAGTTTTGTTTAGACAGAAAAAGTTTTGCAACAAACGCAGTTTTACGTTTTTAGTTTTGATTCAATTTAATTGTTCATCTTGTAGTTTCAAATTAGTTTCGTTAAGTTTGGCAAATGTACTGAAAATACATTAACTGCAACTTGTTTTAAATTAGCCAGAAAACCTCGGTATCTTCCTGCCATTGCCGGAGCACCGTCAGTAGTTACAGAAATGATACTCGTATTAGTCAAGGGTATAACTTTTAATTCAGACAATAGCGTTTCACCTTTTGTATCACTTTCCAAACATTTAGCAAATAACAATTCTTGGTAAAATTTTTATTCTTTTGCAAATCTTAAGCAAGTTAAAAGTAAAAGCTTTGTTTCCTGGATAAGTGGACTCGTCAAACTGGATAAAAAATTCAGATATTTTTAAGTACTCACATAGAGAATTTTCTACGCGCTGAGATATTTTGTCAAGCCTTCTTTGTACATTATTATTACTCCGTGGAATTCTTCTAATAATGTTAAAAGCTGATTTGTGCAACCTGGTGAGTATTATCTCACTTACAGCTAGTAAAATAAGTTCTTCAATAGTGTGAGGCTTTCCGGACTTTACTCTCACTTTGCCCACGGCAACTCGTGATGGGAGCCCTATAACATTGATTCCAGAATAGTTTGTAGTATCTAGGTCTACTTCGTGCCTGCGAACTCCCTTTTCCGACTCATTTTAGTCAGATTCTGCGTTTTGCAAACCGACCACAGTACTGACGTAAACTGATCTGGTAGACGGATTGTGGGTTAGAGTCCCCTTATTGTCAGGCTAACCGTGGGAGGCTTTCTTCTCCATGTAAAGCAAATGCATGTTAGTTGCCACCACGAAGGCAAATTTCTCCTACTACTTGATCCATGAGTTCCCTTATCTTCTGGATTGGGTTCGAAATTACAAGGCTACTTAGTTGAACATTAGTAGTCGTAAACTCAAAAATTGGGTTGGTTTTTCAACGGCGGTTATACTATTATAAAATAGTTAGCATTGCATTTTAAGCAAATAAAAAAAAAAGGATCTTTGAATCCAAGTTATGCTCGGGTTATCGAATTTTAGGATTTTTAATATTGAGCAAAATATGCAGAAAATCCTCAGCGACCATGTCGTATGATTATGCGGCATGTAAAAGATCCCTGGAGTGCCTTATTGGCTCTTGGCATTTCCGGCAAAATTAAAATTCCTAGTGCACTTTAGCATCCAAATAAAATCTCGGTGCTGCCATCTAGTGTGGCAGAAACTAGACGTCCAACTTAACATGACCAACGGTATCTCACCCATTGTGGTGGTCCTGAAAGAGTGGATACCACCTCTGGAGAACGCACTAGGTCTGCTCATCGGCAAGACCGATTGTGCAGCTCATTGGAATTAAAAAAAAAATATTGAGCAAAATAGCGATTTATTTCTAAAATTAAGAAACGTTTTAAGAAACTAGAGTGAAATAAAGTAATTTTCAGAATATTAATAATAATTCCGGACAAAAAAAGTAAGAAAAGAAAATATTAAAAGGCATATGTGGTGCATTTTCGGCAAAAAAAGGGAGAGGCGATCGGGTGAGCAGACAACTTTTTTTTTCATTCTATCGTGCTTAGACGACTATCAATTTAGCCCTACTGCATTGAGCTTTTTAACATTAAACCAATCATTTAATAAAAACGACCTCGTTTAATCCGAGCTCGTAATCAACTTATTCAATTATATTATGCGTTGTTATTGCCAATAACTCTTAGTCTCCTCTCGCCATTATTGTGATTTTTTCTTTCCCTTTCATGTGTGCGTGACATTGAATATTAAAACGACAGGAAAAGTCGCGTTTCGAAGAGCAAGTTTAAGGCTTCTTAACAGAGTGAAAAATATAAGTTTTCCTTGAATTATAGACACTCTTGATTATTTAGTTTCTGGTGTATTATATTTCGGGGCCGTCTACAAATGATGTTACGCTTGGTGACAGAGAGGGGGTGAAAATTGTGACAGTTTGTGGCAAGGAAGGGGGGAGTAACAAACAAGAAGTGTGACATGATTCGTTTTGGTTATGCTCGGTTATCAGGGGTCTGTCCAGACATTTTGTGAAAGGTCCGTTTTGGTAAAATTGTGAAAAAATTACTCGTAATTTGCGAATATAAAATAAATGTTAAGTCACATTCTTTCAACCAGGGTCCTGCTTTTGTGAATTTGTGCAAATAGGGTCCGTTATTGCAAAAAAAGAAAAACTTTTTCAAGGAGTTTTTAAATTGTAAGGCGATACAAGATTATGCTCAACATTGTAAAATGATAATTAAAAAAAGTTACATTTTAAAAAATAAACAGTAATTGGTGCTACTAAATTAGAGATGCAGCATACAAATATTTGGTATTTAGCCTGTACTGCTGAACGCAGAATATTAATTTCGTACGAATAAAGGAAGAAGCGACTGCCGAAGACATAACTTAGTTCATTTACATTTGTCTTTCTCCTTCCCCCCCCTTCATGGGAAGGGTTTATTCGATTAACAAAACAATAATGAAGATAAACAGATTTATGAAGGGTCCGATTAAAAGACAAATCATTTTGTGAAGGGTCCGTTTTTAAGTTAAAATATTTTGTGAAGGGTCCGTTTTTATGAAAAGTTATTTTGTGAAGGGTCCGTTAATGGACTAAAATTTCTTCTAAACAAATCCCTGGTTATGCATTACGTCTATTTTAAAAACGTAAAAATGTTTTCTTATACTTTTATCTTGTATCGAAAAACATGGATGGGATTATTCTCCAAAAACTCGACATTTTCAAGTCAGAAATTCTTGAAAACTAAAAGTACTTCAAAAACCAAAAAATCTGAAAAAAATTCAGGCTTACTCTTTATAAGGCACTTTACAAATGGAAACGCACTTCAACGTTGCTGGCTATTAAAGTCAATCTTCTGGCTTAGAAAATAAATGCAAGGATAAAGATTTTTGTTTATTTTTTTTACATAAATGGCACATTTTTAACAATGAAAGATTTTGTAGGAATTTTTCTGTACCAAACATTTTCCTACGGTTTCCCGAATTTCAATCAAAAAATCGTTCGCACTATGGGACATATTCTGCTCCCTTGCATATAAGTAATAATAACAAATATTGGGAATTAGAAAAATGAGATTGGCAAAAATCTGCCTAAATTGAGCCATGAAAGAATTAAAATCAATATTTAAGATTGATAATAATTAACAACTCATAGTTATCTGTAATACAAACTTTATAGTTATATTACAGACAGCTATTAATTCTTAATTATTATCAATCTTAAGCAAATAATACTGATCTATTAAGGCAGTGTTTCCCAAAGTGTGGTACGCGTACCCCAGGGGTACAGGGACAGTTTAGAGGGGGTACGCGTTCTTATACGAAATAACTTGCAACAAACAAAAATTTCAGGAAATTTTATTTAAAAACAAAGCTAGCGATGAAAATTTTCGTTTACGTATTTTTCTATTAGCTATTTTTCGCAGAGTTAACAGTTAATTATTAGTGGTGTCAACAGCCAGTTATGATTTTTAACTTTTGCGCAATTTTTTATAGTAAAAAATACATTCATTTTTTATTAGTTGTATGCAGCGTTGCGAAAAATTTAGAAAGGGTACACGAAAGTCATAAGTTTGGGAAACACTGTATTAAGGTATTATGAGTACCATATTTTTAGAAAAATTAATAGTTTCAATAATTTTGGATACATTTTTTATATTAATATAAATCGTAATTAATGTAATGCAAGTATTCTGCATGATTTAATGTCTTATTAAGTGTCCCCAATGACAAAAAAGAAGCTTGCCCCAGATTTTTGACATTTTTTTTTCAGATTTCGATACTTTTTGTCATGTTTTTGACTTGTCATGTCAAAAACCAGTTTTTCACATTTGTAATAATAATTTTAAACAAAAGCAAGCTGGGAAAATGATAACATTTTCCCCACAAATTATGAAACAGTTAAATTTAAATGCGTAAAAATTTCAAACTTAATTGGCAATAAGTAAAATGTTTTTCTGGATTTTTTTTTTACAAAAGGATTTTGATAAGGAAAGAATCATTTTACAATGTTAAAATTTGTTTTCTTTAAAAGTCAAAAATTACTTTTGAGCATATGATTTTCACTTTTAAACAAATTACTTTTCTAATAATTTTTGATTTGTTAAAATAGCTCTAAAGATCAGCAAAAAAAATAATTAACACTAAGACTCGATTGTTTTTTTTAATTAAAATGTTTAGACCAGAGCTTTGTGGTTACTTTTTATAATTGGAGTCAAAAATGAGTCCGTCTAAAAAATTAGATGTTTTTCCCTGGAAAAAGTACCGTAAAAATTTGTTATAGCGAACATCATTTTCTTCTATTATGGACAGCTATTTTGATTTAAAATACCTAGAGTAGAGTGTTTTTGTTGAGTGTTTTGTTTACAGATTGTTGACGGAATTCAATAGCTTTGTACTTTATAAAAGAGACATTTATAGAACAGAAATATTTGAACAGCAAGTTTCCAAATCGTTACAAGATTTTTGTAAGAATAAAATAAAAATACCTTTTGTCCTCATTGATAACAGTGAATGTTAATTTTAATGGTAAGTTGCCAAGAAGAAAAATAAGGAGGCATGATAGATATGTGGTGAACTAAAGTTGCATTGTTTTGAAGTACATGGCAGGAATTTTAAACATGACAGTAGAATTTTTCATTCGTTGGGAAGAAGGTAACTTACTCTGCAGTCCTACTTAAATAAAATAATGGGTTAAAATTGGAAGAAGGAAACTATGTTCGTTTTTCTTCCTTCTGTATTGATATCAGAAATGAATAAAAATGTCTTCCATTTAAACAGTATAATATTGCTGACTTAAACAGCAGGAAGATGTATTTTCTTGATAACAGTTCTATAATAATATCGGAAGACTAGTAATTTTAACTCGTTATAAATGTACAATATATCTTTAATGTCAGGATTTTGACGGTAACTTGAAATTTATCGTAATAGCGGATTTATCGTAGTATGCCGTTACATTGAGTTTTTACTGTACAAATTATTAAACGCACTATAAGATTCTATTTAAAATCTTAATTATCAGGTGATGCTATACTTTATTGTTTTTTACGCGACTGAAACCGGTTTGCATTTGGTAACGTTCGTGTATCAATTCGTTAAATAAGACTATACACCGAAGAGCCATTACTTTATGTCCACCTTTAGCCCTCAAAACTGCTAGCACCCGCCGTGGCATTGATTCCACAAGGTGCTGATAGATAGTCAGAGGTATCTGGTACCAAGCGCTCACCAACTGGTCCTGCAATTCCCTCACATTGCGAGGGGGTAGCGTGGTTTGGTTTTCCAAGTAGGACCACAAATGCTCTATTGGATTAAGGTCAGGTGAATTTGGGGGCCAAGACATGACTTGAAAGTCACTGGAATGTTCCTCGACGATTCGACCCTTATGACATGGTGCATTATCCTGTTGGTAAACACCATCCCCCGCAGGAAAAACTGTTGCCATGAATGGGAAAACCTGGTCTGCAACTATGTTCAAGTAGCTTACAGACGTCAGGGATTGTTCTACGAGGATTATGGGTCCTAATGTGCCCCATGAAAACATAGTTCCTGGGCGAGAAACCATGAAAACATGGGCGAGCCCCCATTGTTATAGATGGAGGGTGGTCATAATGTAATGGCTCTTCGGTGTATATAATATAAATTCGACGGTAGGATAAATTAGACGGTATATTATATAAATATAGAATATGTATTACATCGGGTATTATATTATTATATTATAATAACTAGACCAAATTATTCGACGCACTTTAGTTTTTTAATAATTACAGGTTTTGCACGAGTTCATATGCAATACTTTTTTTTATTTAAAAATACATGTAAAGGGTTTTTATTCAGGAGATTTTTTACATACTTCCTATTTGTATTTATTTTTAACGTATAGCATTACAATGTTAACCAGTTGCTATACGAACGTAAACAAACGCAAAGCAGTTTCAGCCCCGTTAAAACAATAAAGCTGTATAGTATTACCTGATAATTGAGATTTTACATAAAAACAATCTTATAGTGCGTGTAATAATAATTATTACACGCACTATAAGATAAGCCTAATTATTAGGCCAGAGACTAATGAGTTGGAACTATTTTATATTATTTCTTTATTTATATTTCTATGTAATTAATGTAAAATAGCGTGATATATGATTAGAGAAGGGGGGTTGAATTGTTAAACTTTTTGATGAAGAGGGTGAGACAGAAAAACTAGAAAAAAATGGGACTTTATTTATATACAACGCAATTTTGGGGTAAATGGATTTGTTCGCATAGACTTTTATTTATTTTTTCATTTGATTTCGTGACGAAGCATAAGAAATACACCATTTTAATTCAAATTTATTGTTTGTTTCTTTTGCAAAAGAAAGCATATTTGTACTATCTTTTTTTTCTTAATATCTAAATTACTAAATTTTTTAAACCCGATATCCTGACATCTGCGTTGAAGTGACAACTTTCAGCTCACATGTAATAAATATTTGCTTGATTTCTAGTTTAAGAGAGTAGTAACGTTTATATAGAATTAGTTATCTCTATGCTTTTACGAACAGCGTATAAGTAGTAGCTTTTACCAGCTAGCTTATTTTTATCTGATCAATTCGAGAGTTTTGTTTAAAAACCATCCGCTGAGAGATGATTACAGTTAAGTAATCAGAGCTCGTGTAAGTATTAAGCGCTAGTGTTTACTCAGATTTTTTTGTGCTATTTGCTCTAATAGGGATATACATCCCTTTGTTCTTTCAAAGAAACTTAAATTAATAATTTCAAGAAAGAGATGTGATTTGGTTAACTAAGAAATTTCTAATGTTATCGTTTTTTATATTTTTTTATCTTTCTGCAAATTTAATCTTAATAATTTTTTCAAAAATAAATCTGTTTCTAAATCTGTTCTGCTTTATTTTTTATTTATTTATCTCAAAACATTATTTTGAAAGGTAGAATTTCTGTAATTATGCTTCTTAAAAATGTAACATCAAATAAATCTTAAAACAATTCCCTAATTAAAATGTATCTTATTTATAAAGTTACGAATTCTACTTCTGGAGTTCATGGAATAACTTTATTTACGTTTCACAACACTATTTTCTTAACAAATATATCATAATATTATTTTATAATGTATAACATTTTTAATACGTTAATTATATGAATATTATGTTAATTATAGATGTCGAAGTGCTTTGTATTCAGAACCACTAGTAAATCGGCACCTGATAAAAATCATGATCATTAAAACTACATTTCTTCAAGTTTTGAGATAATAGATTATCTTGCTTACGCCAGAATATTATACCATAAACATTATTTTGCAACAGCATCTTTTTAATGAATAAACATTAAAAAGAAAACATGATTAACATTTATCACTGAGAGGAGGATTCTGTCCAGCTTATAGGGAAATTATATACAAAAATGTTTAATCAAATAAACAGCAAAAAATGGAGAAAAAAATACAGTCAAACCCCCGCTATAGTGAACCTTCAAGGGACCGAAATTTTGGTTCACTATAACCGGGTGTTCACTATATCCGTTACGAAGGCAATTTAGCTAATGGTTCTCAAACTCCTCCCTTTTATTACACATTATTCAAATAAACGACTGAAAAATATTATGTAGTAGCAAAAAATGTGTTATTTTTCATCAGTCTTCGTCTTGCGTACGAAAAAAATTAGTAATCTTTAGCTGATGAGCAATCCTCAACATCACATATGGAAACCCTTCCAGACTCTCAGCTAATTTTTCCTGAATTTCAGTTATTCCGTTTTTCAAACCTGTCTAGTTTTTAGTAACCTGCCATTCGAGCACATACAAGTAGTCTCATAAAATCACTTAGCAAATTCATCGACATTTGTCCAGATACTGGAAGATTGCGGCTTCTTCGAATGGTCAGTAATGCTTCTTCAACACCCTGGTGATCTGCTTTTCTCAAATTTTTCCTGCCATCTATTTTTTTCATGAGCAGAAATTATTAATTGCCTATTTTTCCATATGTTACAAACTGCAGATTTGGATAGTTTACATTCCCTGAAAATATCAGCTTGATCGCATCCATTTTCAATTTTTCTGATTATGCCCATTTTATCATCAAATGAGGACGTTTACTGCTCGCTATAGTTAAATGAGACACTTGTTTGCAGGCTTTTTTTCAACTAAACTGAGAGCAAAAAGGAGTTGAACTGAGGGCCTTAACACATATTAGTGTCCAACCCTTTAACCAATAATGAATAATTACTCATTCCATCTGACAGAAAATGCATATTGATCCCACTGACACCTTACAGATGCATTGTCTGCCTGAGTTGGAAACATCTGCTTGGTTTGTTTGAGGATGGGAAAGTGAGATAAAAGAAGTAAACAAGAAA
The DNA here is from genome assembly GCF_982258835.1 of Parasteatoda tepidariorum. Lineage (NCBI taxonomy): Eukaryota > Metazoa > Arthropoda > Arachnida > Araneae > Theridiidae > Parasteatoda > Parasteatoda tepidariorum. Next base: position 47,706,584 of record NC_141761.1, on the reverse strand, counting down.
AAATGCTTATCACTACATTCCCCTTTATAGATGGTTTTCAAAATAGGTATATGTATTTATTTTGAAGTAGAAATTTCAAAATTGTTGCAAAAAAAAAAAAATAAAAAAAAAAAATCAGTCGAAGACAGAAAAAAGTTCATTATATCCAACATCCTCACTTTTTTGGTTCACTATATCCACAAAAAATAACATTATGCGTGTATAGCAAGGCACGGGACCGAACATTTCGTTCACTATATCCGGGAGTTCACTATAAACCGTGTTCACTATAGCGGGGTTTGACTGTAGTTAACAATTAATATGAAATTTAGAAAATAAATAACTATACATGAAGTACATTAGCGTTAGAAGTGAAATAAAGAGGGATAAAATTAATACTTCATGATTATATTTTCAGTGAAGAGTATAAAAAATAAAATAAAAATAGAAATTTTATTACAAGCGTTTTATTTGGCAGAAAGCTGGACATAGTTATTGCGTTGCTTCTTTATGAGGAAAAAAAATCTTATCGTCGATTCTTATTGTAAATTCAAATCAATCATTTAAAAGTTATGTTTTTAATGTAGACTAGTCTTATTTGCGCTACAAATGTAAGGACAGTGTGCCTAAATGCAACAATGTTCAGTTACTTTAAATCCTAATTCATGAGTCATCCGTAAATGTGATAAAATTAAAATTTCGTATCTCTGGAGCATAATTCCAATTCATTTCCACACATTTTAAACCTTTTTTAGCGACCAATTTCTCGTTGCAATTTAATCACTAATTTTCATGTTCTCCTAACATGTTCTAAATTTAAATTTCCCCCGAAGTGGAGGTCACTATCCCCGAATAGATAGGTCACAGATGATACGACCTCGTCCACAGCAGTGCTTCGAGCAATCTACCATAAGAAAAAACGGGAAAAGATCATTTGTATCTGTCTCATTCAGAGACTTGATTCGATTCCTCGAGTGGCACTAATTGCGACAGTCGATTACAGCAATCGATAACATCTGCTAATTGTTTACATATAATTACTACTATGTAATCAATTACTTATAATTACAGTTACAAGTAATTTCATGTAACACTGATATTTTACTCCCTGTAGGGATGATTAAATGTCAGAACAAGAAACGATTGCTGGTATTCATGATTATATTTCATCGAAATATAAGGTTTCATGTTATTATGATTACAATTAATCAAAAAATAGGGTAACAAGTAATCGTGATCCCAGGCAATGCATACCAGGACATTGCGATATCTACGGCAATGAACAGGCCGATATGCTGGCTAAGAAACGCACTCAAATAATTCAACAGCCAAGCACTCTTAAATCCTTTCATTCGGCAAAACTCTATATCAAACATTTTATGAGACAAAACTGGAACTCGTATTTCTTCAAGAAGTTGGAGGAACAGCTTAGAACAGGGTATTGCCGATAAGCCCCGCAATAAAGCTGTTGCAGAATTCAGACTTGCAGTGGCCCATGATTGCCTGGCGAACAACCTCTGCCGCATCGGCATTTTCACTGACCCAAATTTCCCTTTATGCTCGAATAATGAACTTATGGACAGGAACCATCTATTGAGATGCTCGGCTCTGCGTGGGGACTCTGAGGTGAGGCGCTACTGGAGTGCCCGACATCTGTTAATGAGATAGTGACTTTTTTCTCTTACTTATTGTTCACCTTTTTGTTCACTGTTTTTGTAAGAGTTTGTCATTTTCTTTTGCCATTAGAAATAAAAAAAAGAGAAAAATTGCTAGCTATCAAAATATACGGTAACAAATAATTATGATTAGCTGTTATAAACGAAGAATTACAAATAATATAATATGTGATTCTAAAACCAATTCTAGTACGATAGGACATGCAATATAATAAAGTATATACAATCAGAGTCTGGCAAAAATGTAATCGATTACATTTTTCGATTATAGTAATCAATTACTTGTAATAATGATTACAAGATAACATAATTTTGATTACAGCTGTAATCGTAATTACAACAATCAATTATGGTAAACAATTACTTGTAATGGTGATTACAACTTTGATTACAACTGTCATCGGGATTGCAATAGTCGATTACAGTAATCAATTACTTGTAATTGTTACATAATATATGGGACATACGTGTGTTGTACGTGTGTGGATATATTCATTGGACATAAATACATTGTATGTATTGCATACATTGGGATAACATGTATGCACACTCGTAAAATTTGTAAGAAAGATTTATTTCCAATCTATGTATGCACATGTGTACAATATATGATGTCAAATGTATGTATGTACATATGCTATGCGTGTCGTATGTATGTATGTAGATCTGAGCAATATATGCATGTCGAATGTGCGTATGTGTATATATAAAATATAAGTACTCCCAATGTACGTACAATCGTTCACAAATGTATTATTCATATTTGGATACATACATAAATTTCGTATTTCATAAATTTCGTTTGGTCTTCTTTCAGATATGCTACTTTTTAAATTTGCTGACAATTTTATTTCAATGTAAAAAAGAAAAGCGAGGGGTGAGAAGATGCATTCGAGTCGCATACTAACCCCTAATATCATTTAATTTTATTTCATTTTTAATTTGCTTTATTTCTAAATTATTTTGCCATATTAACTCCGCCACATTAATTTGCTTATATTATTAGTTTTTTTAAATGTGGATCGAGGTGTTAAACAAAAATTAATGGTATCGGTTAACATTAACGATTTGTTTTTCCAAATCGCTTAAAATATTTCGAGGAAAATTTTTTAATGTGACTAGAAATTTTTTTTCTGTTAAGTATGAGATCATTTTTGATTGATTATTACGTAGTACTACGTGTTGCGTACACTATTACGTAGTGTTTAAGTTTTGAATTTTTTTCTGGTAATACATTTTTTCATAAAAATTATTTTCAGCTTTACATCTCAAATTCATTTAATATTAACGAAAAAAATTAAATTAATAAAATACAAAGTAAAATAAAAATTTGTTTAATTTAAAATTTTGAAGTAATAAGATAGTTTCAAACAGTGTTGTTTTAAATACTTATAATATTCTGATAGCTATTATTTAATTGTTTTGTTATATGAGATGAAATAATTATAGGATATCGTTTACAAAAGGTATGTTTCCAATAAAAAAGAAATGCTCAAATTTAAACCCAAAATAAAATTTCTGTTGATCGTTGAAACTATTTTGTTTCTCCTTTAAAGATGAAGATAATTGATAGAAACAAGTTGAATGAAACAAAACTTCAAAAAAATTTTCCTTTTTCAACTGTTAGTTGATCCATTAGACAGGATTGGTTTCTTATACTAAACCATAGTAACCAACGATTGTGATAAACTTAATACATTTTTTGAAATCTTATTGTACGTATTTTAATGTTCGTTTTATCATGTTACAAATACAAAAAATTAAAAAAAATTAGCGCTATGTAATACAATGCTTATAATTATTTTTTACCCATCAGTTGAAAAAAAAATCATCCAAATTTGATTTCATTTCTTAAAATTATATGCATACCGGTACATGTTACCGGTAGAATTTAAAAAAAAAATTTTTTTTTCGCAAAAAAAAATAGTTTTGAAAAAAATTAAAAAATGAAATAAAACAAGTTACATGTCGATTACTCAAACCAGTAAATCCAATTTAAAAATCTTTCGTTGATTACTCAAAACCTGTCAATCCAATTTAAAAATCCCTACATTCAACGAAATCTATATTTATTGAGAACATTGTGTCAAAATTTGAAGTAAACCTGCTGAAGATTGTACGAGCAAGTAAGAAAAACATATTATAGAGTAAATAGCGTTTTATGATCAATAATCCGCATAAATATATAAAATTTCGCATCCAACTATCAATATCAGGTTCATAAGATACTTCATCATTTTCAGCTGTCTCAAGTGCGGCCTTTTATCTTGTTTATCTACCCTGATGTGACACCTGATATGTTTTTAGAGTAGAAGAAACTAAAATTGTGCGATCATCTTCATTTAAAGCATATTCTTTGGCTGCTGGGCGTACATTTATTTATAATTGTTCCAAAACTGCCAATAATCCTTATGCAATTTATATTAAAAATCAATACAGCTAAATAAGTTGCAATTTTAGCAATTTATATTAAAAGTACCATTAATTCTTTTTTTTTTTTACATAATTTAAACAAATTTTTTCAATGAAGTAGTTTAAATTATAGTATTTTACTAAAATGTTTTGATAAGAGTGAGGAAATTCATGTTTTGATAAGGAGTGTCCATTTTCGAAAAACACCCATTTTGAGTCGTATCCATTTTCGTAAGCACACATTTCGAGTTGTGTCCATTAAAAAAACGCATTTTGAGTTGTGTCTAGATTTGAAAACTCACCGCCTCAGTCTAAAATTTTGCGCCTATTTGTTTGATTCACAAAATGTTTTTATAGGAGTGAGGAAATCATGTTTTGATAAGGAGTGTCCATTTTCGAAAACATGCATTTTGAGATACGTCCATTTTCGAAAAACACGCATTTTGAGGCTCGTCCATTTCCGTAAGCACACATTTCGAATTGTGTCCATTAAAAAAAACTCATTTTGAGTGATGTCTAGATTTAAAAACTCACCGTCTCAGTCTAAAATTTTGCGCCTATTTGTTTGATTCACAAAATGTTTTTATAGGAGTGAGGAAATCATGTTTTGATAAGGAGTGTTAATTTTCGAAAACATGCATTTTGAGATACGTCCATTTTCGAAAAACACGCATTTTGAGGCTCGTCCATTTTCGTAAGCACACATTTCGAATTGTGTCCATTAAAAAAAAAACGCATTTTGAGTGATGTCTAGATTTAAAAACTCATCTCCGCCTCAGTCTAAAATTTTGTGCCTATGTGATTGATTCACAGCTGATGAAACAGAAGTAGTCGAAAATACTTTTGTATTAAATCCAAATAATTTACATTGCAATCTTTTATTTGTCTTTCCGTACTGTTGTAACGATTATGCACCTGAGCTAACAACGGATTTTATTACACGATGGCTTATAAAATGCTTCCTTCAGCTTTGATTTTGGATATGAAACTAACTATTAAAATTTCTCTTTTAACCCTTTCTAGGACTATTTATTTTCTAGTTTGTTTTCTTAAAATATTTTTTTGAGATTGATTTTATTAAAAAAAAATATCATTTACCTTATTACCCAAAAATTAATTTGATTTTAAAAACCATTATTTTTGTAGTATTTTCAAAGTTTTACTTACTATATAAAGAATTGGCCATAAACTTGAATTTCTGTGTATATAAATAAGCGGATTTATAAATTCTGTATTTATGACTACAAATAAACTAAGTAAGATATCATCAGATAAACGAATGCACATAATGCACTATAGAAACTAGCTTCCCAGTGTTGGCCTGTCTTCTTGACCCCACGCAAACCTTTACTGTTACCCAAATGTATGTAAACAGACTCCTACATTGGTATTTTTGTGTGTATTTTCTGAACCTATCAGCAGATGGCCGCACTGATCATAAGTGGGAAAATATCTTCCCCACGACGTTTTAAAAATTAAGAAATTGGTGGGAAGTATACAACCCTCCTCCGTCTTATAAAGGGTTAAATTATATTTTTTAACGTGTACCGTCAGGGGTCTGTCCAGACATTTTGTGAAGGGTCCGGTTTTCGTGAAATTGTGAAAAAATTACTCACATTCTTTCAACCAGGGTCCGCTTTTATGAATTTGTGCAAATAGGGTCCGGTTATTGCAAGAACCTTTTTCAAGGAGTTTTTAAATTGTAAATAGATACAAGATTATGCTCGGCACTGAAAAATTATAATAAAGAAAATTAAATTTTCAAAAATAAACAGCAATTGCTGCTTCTAAATTAGAGATGCAACATACAAATATTTGGTATTCTATACTGCTGAACGCAGAATATTCATTTCGGAAGAATAATGGAAGAATCGTCTGCCGAAGACAAAACTAATTCGTTTACATCCATCCTTCTTGTTTTCTGCCCTGGGAAGGGTTTATTAGATTAACAAAATAATAATGAAGATAAAAAAATTTGTGAAGGGTCCGATTAAAAGAAAAATCATTTTGTGAAGGGTCCGTTTTTAAGTTAAAATATTTTGTGAAGGGTCCGTTTTTATGAAAAGATATTTTGTGAAGGGTCAGTTAACGGACCCAAATTTCTTTTAAACACACCCCTGAATAGGGTCCCGTTATTGCAAAGAACTTTTTCAAGGAGTTTTTAAATTGTAAATAGATACAAGATTATGCTCAGCACTGTAAAATTATAATAAAAAAGTATTTAACTTTCAAAAATAAACAGCAATTGCTGCTTCTAAATTAGAGATGCAACATACACATATTTGGTATTTAGCCTATACTGCTGAACGCAGAATATTAATTTCGGACGAATAATGGAAGAATCGTTTGCCGAAGACAAAACTTATTCGTTTACATCCATCCTTCTTGTTTTCTGCCCTGGAAAGGGTTTATTAGATTAACAAAATAATAATGAAGATAAACAAATTTGTGAAGGGTCCGATTAAAAGAAAAATCATTTTGTGAAGGGTCCGTTTTTAAGTTAAAATATTTTGTGAAGGGTCCGTTTTTATGAAAAGATATTTTGTGAAGAGTCCGTTAACGGACCCAAATTTCTTCTGACCGTGAAACTTCTAATCTGTCTAATTGTATATTACGGAATTCAGTTAGCCTTAAGAAATGAAAAGAGGTTTGTTTGTTTGAGATGCTTAGTTTTTTCTAATTTAACTTTCAACTCTAAAAATAAATCATTGATAGCGTCGTATTTAGTGCCCTCTGACTACAGCATGAAATTGTAGATCTATTTCAGAGATAGTCAAAAAAAGCTCTCAAAATAAAAGCCTCACGCTAATATTTTGTATACATTTGAATCTACTTTTTGTTTTGTTAACATATTTTTTGTTTTAATATTTTTTCGTGTTTCCTTATTTGACCTTTTTCGTATTTGGCTCCGAGGTTTGCCCGACCACTGGGAAAAGTTTCGATTTCCTCTCGTAAAGATTTTCTTCAACAACAACTCGATTGAAAAAATTCTGTGCCTCCCTAACGTGTTCGTTAATAGACAGGGTGCGTAGCATTTTTAAAAGGTGCTTATTTTCGATTTTCGTTTTTTAAAAGCCCTTAAAGGTGCTTTTTTCATTGTGTGTTTTTAAAGAGTGCTTAATTTTCCCTTTTTCAAATTGGGATTTTTTCTTTACCATGTTGATTTTCGCTACGAATTATGCAGAACACTTTCACATTGTTCTATTCAACGTTTTCACACTTAATTCAACCCCAATCTATTTCGAGGCATCGTCAGTCCGTAACGTATGAAAACGCCATTCGATTTACATGATTCAAAAATTTTGACAATTGTCAAACACAATTCCAATTTTTTTGTTGACATGACTGTTAAAAATACAAACTAAGGCAAAACAACGTTAAAGAGCACAAAAATATTTATAACATACAGACAGCTGTTTCGGATGCTCAAAGGGCAACCTTCATCAGTGCAACTTCATCCTGTTGCACTGATGAAGGTTGCCCTTTGAGCATCTGTCTGTATTTTATAAATATTTTTGTGCTCTTTAACGTTGTTTTGCCTTAGTTTGTATTTTAGCACAAAGGTCACCCATTTGTGTATTTATGACTGTTAAAAGCAAATAAAACCGTCAATTGTCAAAAACTTTCCAACCTGCCTAATTATGATATTTTTTTAAAGTGCTTAAAAATATTATTTGAGTGCTTAAAAGGTGCTTATTTTTTGTTGAATCATTGGGCTACGCACGCTGATAGAGGTGGTCGTTTTTGGAGGTCTCACTGTAATTGTTATTCCCGCTGCGTATTCATTAACATATTTACTGAAACATACCTTCGTAGGACAATAGCAAAGATGTGAGCATTTTGTCAAAGAAAGAAATTCGCGTAAACGGTAGATTTCAGAAGTCACTATACTAATTTATGTAAGTCATACTAATCGTACTTCTTCCAAGTTGTAGCCCCCTCTTTTTTAAAAAAGCTTTGACGGGGGGGGATGCAAACACCTCCTAGAGAGTGTTCTAGGAGGTATTGGGGATTCTCTTACGATAATTAAGAAAACTTCTTTTAACCCTAAAAGTAAAATAACTGGGGAACTCATTGGGCCAATAATCACCAATCTTGACTCAAGAAGGGTTTTAAAAGGGCCATTATTTTTCCAATATTGAACCGATATCGAATTGTTTGATTCCCCCGATATTTTACAGCCACTATTCAGCCAATGTTTACCCTATGTAAAATTGTCCAATTCACTCGATATTTTATTGCCCTTTTTTTAGCCAATATCGGTCCTACATATTTATGAACTCTATTGCAATTATTAACTTAGTATTAATTTTTTAATTATTAATATATTTTGTCTTTTTTAATTATTTAATTTAATCTAATAGTTACTAAAAAATCTTTTGGATTATCGGATTTATATTTGTAGAAGCCAAAAAAAGTAGTTCGAATTCTTTTTTTCTCCATTCTTATTCAAAAACGTATCAGTAATTGACTTTCTAAATTAAAGACGTTTCATTGAGGAATTCCGGTTTCTCTTAGATATAAATAACTGTAAATATGAAAAATTATTGTTTGGAAGTTAAACCCATAGTCCAGTGTTTCCCAAACTTATGACTTTCGTGTACCCTTTCTAAATTTTTCGTAACGCTGTGTACCACTAATAAAAAAAAATGAATGTTTTTTTTACTATAAAAAAATTGCACAAAAGTTTAAAATCACAACTGACTGTTGACACCGCTAATTATTAACTGTTAACTCTGCAAAAAATAGCCAATAGAAAAATACGTAGTCGTAAATTTCTATGACTAGCTTTGTTTCTAAATAAAATGTTTTGAAATTTTTGTTTGTGTTAAGATATTTTGCATAAGAACGCGTACCTCCGCTAAACTGTTCCCCTACCCCTGGGGATACGCGTACCACACTTTGGGAAACACTGCTAGTCCATACTTGCCAAGGGACACATGTGTCCTTATTTGCGCCAGCTATCCCTATTTCAATGCCATAAACTATTAAAATTCTAAATATTATATTTTTCACTTACTCTGACCTAAATTAATACAAAATAATGAAAATAGTAGCCTCAAAAGGGTTAAGGAATTACAATAATAAATTTCATCGAAAAAAGTTGAAAACGAATCTTCTAAGTTCAAATTTTCAGACATTTATGTTCAAAAAGTGACTGTAAGAGTGATCTTTACTTTTAATAGTCGAAAAGGCAAACTTTTTGCACCCTTATGCAAATGACGCGAGTTTTTTTTTTATTCGAACCAGTTCGATCGCTATTCGATTGTGACTGGTTTCCCAATTCTATTGATCTCAATTCTATTGATCACTATCAAAGTAAAAGGGTTACCCGTCGAAGAAACTTACCTTTTTCTGCAGGTCACCTGTACTATTTTCTTCTTCCGCCAATAAAGAAAAATCATGCGTTTTCTGAACTATGGGTTGGGGAAGAATTTTTAACTGTGACTTTTGAATTAACGTCTGCTCGCAAAGTTTTGTTCTTATAAATAGATTTGTGTCTGTCCTTTTGAATTAGCGTCTGCTCGAAAAGTTTTGTTCTTATAATAGATATTTGTGTCTGTCCTTTTGAATTAGCGTCTGCTCGAAAAGTTTTGTTCTTATAATAGATATTTGTGTCTGTCCTTTTGAATTAGCGTCTGCTCGAAAAGTTTTGTTCTTATAATAGATATTTGTGCCTGTCCTTTTGAATTAGCCTCCTGCTCGAAAAGTTTTGTTCTTATAATAGATATTTGTGTCTGTCCTTTTGAATTATCGTCTGCTCGAAAGGTTTTGTTCTTATAATAGATATTTGTGTCTGTCCTTTTGAATTAGCGTCTGCTCGAAAAGTTTTGTTCTTATAATAGATATTTGTGCCTGTCCTTTTGAATTAGCCTCCTGCTCGAAAATTTTTGTTCTTATAATAGATATTTGTGTCTGTCCTTTTGAATTAGCGTCTGCTCGAAAAGTTTTGTTCTTATAATAGATATTTGTGCCTGTCCTTTTGAATTAGCCTCCTGCTCGAAAAGTTTTGTTCTTATAATAGATATTTGTGTCTGTCCTTTTGAATTAGCGTCTGCTCGAAAAGTTTTGTTCTTATAATAGATATTTGTGCCTCTCCTTTTGAATTAGCCTCCTGCTCGAAAAGTTTTGTTCTTATAATAGATATTTGTGTCTGTCCTTTTGAATTAGCGTCTGCTCGAAAAGTTTTGTTCTTATAATAGATATTTGTGTCTGTCCTTTTGAATTAGCGTCTGCTCGAAAAGTTTTGTTCTTATAATAGATATTTGTGCCTGTCCTTTTGAATTAGCCTCCTGCTCGAAAATTTTTGTTCTTATAATAGATATTTGTGTCTGTCCTTTTGAATTAGCGTCTGCTCGAAAAGTTTTGTTCTTATAATAGATATTTGTGTCTGTCCTTTTGAATTAGCGTCTGCTCGAAAAGTTTTGTTCTTATAATAGATATTTGTGTCTGTCCTTTTGAATTAGCGTCTGCTCGAAAAGTTTTGTTCTTATAATAGATATTTGTGCCTGTCCTTTTGAATTAGCCTCCTGCTCGAAAATTTTTGTTCTTATAATAGATATTTGTGTCTGTCCTTTTGAATTAGCGTCTGCTCGAAAAGTTTTGTTCTTATAATAGATATTTGTGTCTGTAATCATCTGAAATATTACTTGAACTCTTTAAATATTTCGAAGTATTAACAACATTTTTATAAATATGTTTTCTGAAATAGAACTAAATAGTTAGTTTAATTTAGAAAATTTATTTTATTTTGAACGATTTCTAAATAAAGAGCTTTTATTTTTAAGATTTCCTTTATGAAATGTTTTAAGTTCTTATCAATATATATTTAAAAATTTTTAAATCTGATAAAAGTACTTATAACATTCGTCCATGTAATTTCCAATCTTTTTGCAACTTCAAAATACTTATACATAAAAAAACACACATACCTCTATCAGAAAACGTAAGTTTGTATCAAGCACTGTAATGAGATAATATGTGTTTAATGTGTTTTACAACTACCTTATAATATCTAAATATTAAGATAAATTCATCCATGTTTATGCTATTAGAAGTATGAGTACGAAGATTTCATAAAACCCGGTCCATATTTTGCACGCTCAATAAAATATTGGTTCGTTAAGTCACTTACGAAACCAATATTTTATTTTAATTTTCAGTATTTCTACTAGGATAATGGGTCCCCGAAAAAAGCTGTGTTAGTATAAATTATTTAAGTTTTGACATCTATTTTTTGAAACAGGACTTGAAATATCGTTTTGTGTTCGATCATAATCGTAGCGAGCTCTAATGCCGCTCATTCACTGGGGAATTTCTTCCGGGTAGTTGACCGTGACCTTCTAAACAGCTGATGAACATTGTATGGCGTGTTCTTTTTAATGCTTCTCAAGTTCTTAATCATTCGTGACATGACAGTGTTGGTTCATAATATCTGATGCAGAATGAAGTCACCTTTTTCTTGAAGCTGTTTACTGTCAAGTTGTGTGTTTAATTCTAGTTAAATAAACTTTAATATGATATTCCCTTACTAATCATTTCACTCCATGAACTATGAATTAAAAACCAGCTTTTTTTTTCTTTTACATTATTCAAATTAGTGCAGTTTATCGGAAAATATTGTTAAAAGTTTTATTAAAAGGTAGATTATGTTTTAAAATGCAACGTTTGCAAATTTTATAAAGATTTAGGTAACTCCATTTTATAAAGCACTTGCTATATCAAAAAATAAATTTTATTATGTTAGTTTTATCCCATTTTTGTCATTTTCACTTTATTAGCATCAACTTCTTGGCGCGCTTCTGTCGCATGCCAACTAAAAAGTTTCACTTAAATTTTTGTTATGATCTAGCGCAGATCTTCTGGATATATTCCCATGTCACTTAGTTAAAAAAATAAAGATTTTTTATTAAGTTTTAAAATACAGTCTGCTTCCTTAGAAAAATAACACACCTGTCTTTCGCATAGTTTTGCTGAAACTTAATATCGTTGGACATCGATGGAGAGAAATTTAGTGTTGATATTAATGAAAATTCAATTTTTTTTTTGTATTTGCCATTTATAAAAATGTTATTTCAGTTGTTAAGCCATTCACTCTTTGAGATGAGTAAAAAAAAAACCCAATTAAACATTTCATTTGGTCAAAAACAACATGAATTTCGGAATTTTTTATTCCAATTTAGTTTCTTCTTTATTCCTAATTATATATTTTTTAAATGAATAAAATCCATTTTCAGTTGAAAGTAATTTTCAAGAACTTTTATAAATTAGCATGAGTTAAGGGGAAAAAAAGTGTTCTTATCTCATTAAACAAACTTTAAACGACAATTTTTTAAAAAAAGGAAAGAAAAAAATGTTTTTTTCGAAACTGAGCACAAAGCGTCAAATGCAAATAATACGCATAACACAAGTGCAAAGTTGTTATGCTTTTTTATGTATAATAATTTATTGATAAATGTAGGACACCCTAATAAAAAGGGAAACTTGGAAAGAATCCATCAAGTTATTTTACGTAGTGAAACGGTTGAATTTATAAATTTAATGAATTTGCAATAACAGTTCAAGAATATTTAAATGCTATTTTATTGCTCGCTGCCGTTTTAATTATTGAAAACCGTATTCGCTAAAGGAATAAGCCGCAAAAAATAAATGCAACTCTAGAAAATTTGAACGATGGCGTACACTTGAGGTTATGGCGTGAAAATAAAGCAGATATAGTAACTCAACCTCCTTGTATTTTTCCCCATAAAGCCACCCTTGCCAATCTTCATATGGTCAACCAAGCATATATTAGTTAAATTAGTTTATTCTCTAACTAAGCATGGGATGTTAATTTAATTCGTTATTCTGCATTTTTCCATGTAGCGGCGACAAAAATTTATTTATTTCAAAATCGTTTAAAAAATCGCCATCACTTGCTGATCTCAATTCTGCTGATGCAGTTCCTTTTAAATCAATTCCCCCACTCTTTTCTTAGTCTTTTTCATACCCCAGTTTTTGTGCTTCAATAATTTTATAGTTTATTTGAATTATACTGAATGTTCCGCTCTCTACTTTTTATCGCTCAGTGATCATCCAAATTGCTTGTTCGGTTTTTTTCAGATCGTTTCGCCTGCTCTCGTTACCTGTCTAGCCTGCTATGGCAAAAGCAATACTGATCGAGCGGCGACAAACTCTTCAAAATAGTGGAGTGGTTTGACTTTCGTTTTTCAGAATGCTCCTCTTCATAATCTAATTACTCTAAATGATTTGGAGGTTTAAATCAAGTAAGACGTATGATTCATCATAAGACGTTATAACAGAAAGAAAGAGAAAAAAAAATATCCTAATTTTTCTTTTAACCCCTAAACGATCGGTTAATTTTCAAGAAAACGGTCATAATAGCTCCTATGTTTTTGGCTTTTGTATTTGTATTACGCATTTGATTAGTGCTGATATCTGGATTAAAATAAACTATCTACATTTGCCTTAAAAATATCCTGCTACTGCCATCTGGTGTGCAAAATGAGAAATAAACTTTTTTCCGGGCAAAAGAAATGATTTAGTTTTATTCTTATTGGCGCGTTACTACTGAATACTCCAGCCCGTCAATATCACGGGAGCGAGAAATAGAGGGTGAAACCTCACCCCGTCATTTTGACGGGAGCGAGAAGGAAGGGGTTCAATAGATTATTTCTCTAAGCCTAATCACACAGTCCAAAAAGTATTGCGACCTCTGACTTTCGACTAAAGATTTTTATTAGACGGCGTATAACAGGGATGCTAACTGCTCCACTTTTTTCTAAAGTTTTAATAAATTGGTCACCCATAAATTGGACCTCACCACTTCTCAATGGCGCTTGGAAATGCAGTTTACCCTGATTAGTACCTCTCGGCCTCTGTGGTTTTTCTTGTTCTATTTTTGTTACTTTTTCCTTCTCGGCTATTGTGGTTTTTATAGTTTTATTTCACACCTTTTTCTTCCTCTTTGTCATTGCTACTTTACATTCTAGTTACCTTTTAGTCTCAGAGGTTTTTCTTGTTCTGTTTTTTAAAGTTTATTATCATTCTCTTTCGGCTCCTAAGGTTTTTCTAGTATTGTTTCTCTCCTTTATTTTCTATTTTTCACTGGAAACTTCACGTTTTATATTTCTAATCACCCTTGTTTATTTTAATTCACGCCTGACAAGTCTTGAAAATGGGGGCCTGTTTTTGAGTGGTGGAAATATATAGACTGTTATTTCTAATTTGACAATTTTTGTCAGGTCTGTATTACAATCTGTTCTTGCCGTTTCTTTTTTTGTTGTTGCTGTAAGCTTATATCGACCGTACTTAATTTGGCTCTCGAAGTTAATGGAGGTTAGCATGCCTGATTCGGTAAAAATGATAATCATGATTTTTTAGAAGTTTCTATCTTAACCGTTGAGTTCACAAAATGATTTAACTTCATAAAACAAGGGATTATGTGATTAAATATTTTTAAAATTCTTCTTATAACACAAATTTATAACAATTTTTTTTCTTTTAGAGGTAGAAATATGATTTTATTCGGTAATTTATTCTAAACATAAAAAAATACGATTAAACCAAGTGCTTTGATACTTAAATTTAAGAAATTAAAAAATCGAGTTAATCGATTTATACAGTGCCCCTCCCCCCCTGAAAAAAAAGAAGAAAAAAAGCTTAAAAAAGAAAAGAATTATTTTGAATAACTTACTTACAATGCGCAGTCTGACAATGCAATAACAGTCTAACAATGCAATAACTAACTACCAATGTGCCTGCATGTCTATGTACGATGCACATGATGTACACACATGTATGTACCTGTATGCATGTATATTCTATGTGATGACAATGTATTTATGAACGCATGTAGGTGCAATGCACGTAGATGCGTACATACAACGTACATGTATGTTTGCACATGCTATGTACATATGTACATTCAACCCATGTACGTACGCTCAGACAATCTATCATTGCATGTATGTAAGCACGCTCACGCAATTTATGTACATGCTTACATGCGTGTGTTTACAATGTACAGTGTGCCAAAAAAAACGGACCACCCTTAATATTTTTTTGATCTAATGATCGGGTCTTCATGTTCTGTGACTTATTTTTATTGGTTTTAGGGGGACCTCAAGTGTACTAATTAAAAACTGCGGACGATATATTAAGTTACGAAATCAGACACAAAAATGCACTTTCTCTGATTAAACATACCTCCCTCTTTTTTAACGAATCCGGATTTCTAACCTTAAAAATATAGGGGGCAGCCGGAAGGCCAAAATAGAAAATTTGAGCGAAATCGGTCGAATAGTTCCTGAGAAATCGATTTTTAAAAATACGACTTCTTTCCGAATCCGTCGAAAAAAGGTATTTTATTCAGAGAAAGAAAATTTTTTTGCTTGATTTTGCTTGAAAATTTTTTTCTTAAAATATCGTCTGCACTAATGAAGTAACATATTTACAGTCACCCTTTCGAATCATTAAGATTGAGTCATTGAATGTGAAGATCCAATCATTAAATCAAAAATTATTCAGGGTGGTCCGTTTTTTTTTTCTTTTGAGAACTGTTCACTGCATAATTTTTGTTTAAGACAAAGTTCTTTAAAAAACTATACTTCATTAATAAATTCTTGTAAAATAACATTTTTATTAGTTCATAGTTTTTAACGTACTTGGATGTCATAAAGCATAATTTCGAAACATATTAAAATTTTACTTTCTAGCTATTTTTTAGTCATTTCAATAAAAAGAAAAAGAGCCTGAACTTCCTAGAAATGAGCCTGGAAAATTCCCGGAATACATTAACGAAAGTAAACAGAGAATATTTAAAAAATTTTTTTTTTGAAGCATGAAAAAGATTCGTTCTTTGATGTTTTCTGGTACCATAAAATAATTATCTTTTTCCTTTCTGAGAAGAAATAAATTAAAAGAGAGATTATGGTATTTGATAAAAGGTATAGGAATATTATGCATTTTGTGCATGAATATTTTACCATTCTTGATAAAAGAATAATTTTTCCTAATCATCTTGATTTATCTTATCCCACAACTTTGAATAGTTAATTGAATTACTAGATCAGTTTATTTTATCTTCCGTTTTATACCAAATGCTTAGTTTCCTATCGTTAGTTTCTAATATACAATTGGTTCTTCTCTTCTAGCTACAGTTTTTTTAAATAATAGTTTTAGTCTATTTTTTGTCGAAATGTAGAAGTTTAAGAACGTTATATTTAACAGGGGTTCGCATAATGTTGCGGAAAACTTCTAGGGTAGTTCAAGTATTTGTATAGATGTAACAAAAAATTTATTCCACAGGGTGAATTCCACGGGTACTTGAAAGAATGATTCTGAATATTTCAAAATTACTTAAAATAATTTTACAGTATGCATTAGAGCATTTTCATGCAAGTATATAAATTAAAAACTTATAAAAATGATAAAGATACAACATGCTTATATGAAATAAGATTCGTTTACAATATAAATACTTAATATTAAACATTTTTGTAGTACATTTCTTATGATTTTTTGTTATTTTTCATTAAAAACAATTATAAACTTTCTTATTTTGTTTTTAATATGGCACTATATATGCTGTCTCTGGTTCAAGATAAAAGTTTTGTGTAAAAGACGAACCCAAATTTCTTCATCTGTAGCGTTCGATGTAATAAATTTTTTTTAAATTCCAAATGTGTTGAATTTAGAGCTTCTTAATGCCTAAAAAAGGTGCTTTCAGGGATCATTGCTGGAGGAATTTGAACTCATTTACAAATTATTTTACCATTAATGGGGATTCTTTATTTTTTTTTACCGTAACTCATTATAGAGTCATTTTCTTTCTTGTAATGTTAAGTTAAAGCATATTTTGGGGTCTGATTGGTTGATAAAAAGAAATTCCCTTACCTTATTTTCTCAAATTAATTTGATTTTTAAGACGATTTTCTTTCGTGGAAAGTTAGGTGACGTTTTCATAATTTTACTTTTTGTAAAGAATTGGCTGTTAACTTGGAATTCGATGCTTATAAATAATAACCGAATTTATAAATTCTGTTTTTAATAACTGCAAATAAACTTTATGAGAAATGATAAAATGGACGTGCTCATAACTTCAAGAGAAAATACCTTTACTGTTATCCACATTTATCTAAATTGTAATAATCCATATTTATCACAAAATTATTTTTTTGATAAGCGGAGTTGATGCTGTCATTAAATTACACCATGGCCAAAAAGTTCTCGTACAACTTTTGTAAACACGGTAGAAGATTAGATAAATGTTACTGATATGTTACTGAATGAAATGTTACTTAAGTCCTAATTCGTTTCAGACAATTTAGTATAAGGTGTATATGGGTGATTCTTTTTAAACATGACAATTTGGATCAAAGAATTTCTTCAAAGTAATCTAAAGTCTTCAAAATATTCTAAAATTTTTTTTGTATACTTCTTTAGTTACACTTAATATTTTACCGACAGCAGTGTAGTTTATTGACATTTGTTCGAGAAAAAAAAATAGAAATTCACCAAATCTTGAATGCCAGGAAAATGACATATTAGCTTAGAAGTTTAAGAAACAGTCATTTTAAGTTAATAGTGAGTAACTTAACTTAAATCCTTTATGTTAGATGGACCATAAATTGCTTAAATTAATTCTTTTTATCCACTGTAGAAATAATCAAAATGTTTTTCGTTGCTGATATGTACGGAATAAAATTTTGTATAATAATCAATCATTAAATAAATAAATAACTTTGATTACATCCAAGCATATTGCAATCATACATAAACTTGGTATTAGGTTAATATTTGCTTTCCCTCCTTACATTGTTAGCAATTTAAAAAAATTTCTTTTAACGCCAGGATAATGACAAACTCGCCATTTTATGGCATATAACTTTACTTTAATTTAATATTTTGGCCTAAGGCGTTTATATTCTACAGAAAACAGCAAGATTTCTAAAAATACATAACTCAGATAAATCTATGTAGTTTATGTTATTAATGATTTCAAGAAGCCAGGAAAATGACAACACAAAAACCTACTCACCTTGAAAAATTTTTTGAAATAGATTTTGAACCAGAAAATTGGTTCTTTATTCATGCAGCAAGACATGTTCGCATAGGAGAGTATCTAATTAATCTATTAACATAAGATATTGATTGCTGGCTCTATCTATTTTGGTTATCAACCACTAAATAAAAGTAGCCAGGAAAATGACAGATTTTCTTGGCACAAACAAATTATTGACAGAAAAAATTAATTTAAACGAAGTTTTTGTAAATAATTCCCTCTGCGTATATTCTAGAAATGCTTACACCGGTTGAGATAAAAAAAATTAGATATTGAAAAATGTATGGCAAGTTTTGAAGCTAGTTATTTTTGGAAACATTCTTTGGGACATGCCAGGAAAGTGACATTTTGATATTCAATTAAATCTTTTAATTATACAAAACAGTCAATGCTAGTACAAAGTCATTTTAAAATGCTAACAGCAATGCTATTTATTATTTATTTTTTTTAAAAAGTTATTTTAGTATTATAGTATTAGATCTTGGAGCAAGGGACAGTGAATTATCATATTTCGTGAGAATCACCCATATAAGCTCTTGTTAGTTTAGATGTTGCAATATACTTATAATTTTTTTTACCTATAGGTAGAATTAAGAAATTTAAAAGAAATTGTGATATATAAATTTATCAAATGTGAGCAGCTGGGCAAATTTTCAGACTTAGTCATGGGGGTGAAGAGATATTTCATTTCCAGAACTATCAGAGGGTATATTGAGTTGTTCTCGGAAGATCTGGCAGACTGTGATTTCTTCGACAAAAGAGACTGTAAAAGAAAGGACGCTACAAAATGAAGGAAGATCTGCTAGAAAGAAAGCCCCTAGAGCTCTAAATATCAAGGGGATCAATGTTAAACATTTTGAGAAAGAACCTTGAATGTAAGACTTATAGAAAGAGCAAAAATTCACGAACTTTCTGAGTCTTCTAAGATGAAAAGGAGGTAGAGGGTGAAAGATTTTCTTGCATGGTTCGCTGATGATGAGTTTGCCTTTTTAAGCGAGAAACTATTTGTTTTAGAGCAAAGTCTCAACCCCCAAAATGATAGAACATGGTCAATTTTTATTGATAACATCCTTGAGGACTAACATTACGTTCCGCGCTATCAAAATACTTCGTCTATGATGGTTTGGGGGATATTTAAAAGAAATGCGAATTCCCGTTAGGTTTCATTGAAAAGGGAGTAAAAATCAATACTTAAAATATTATCAAACTGAGGATTTAGAAAAAGTTTTACTTCAAAGTGTCCAAAGTATGTATGGGTGGAATATTTCTGCCTTCAAAAATATTGGCGCTCCTTTCTACACCGCACGTGTTGTTCAAGTGTGGTGCAGCAAACAATTAGCTGATTTTTTGTCGAAGAATGGATGGCCTTTCAACTCCCCAGATCTGAACCCGCTTGATTATTTTGTTTGGTCATACATGTTCTCGCAACTTAATAATTATAAAATCACCAATCTGAGCAACTTCAAAAATGTTCAAGATTCTGGTAGGAAGAACCCGATTCTATGCTGATTTTAGGTTCCGAGTGGGTTTCTTACAAATTCACAAAAACAGGATCGTTCGCAAAAGATTGCACAGACCAACTTATTTTACACAAAAACAGGAAAATTCTCAAAATCAGGACTAGATTTTACTCAATTTCACAAAAAACATTTCTCAAAATTGAAAAAGTTCTCACATTTTTTTAGTTCGAATCAAAAATGCCACAAAAAAGTCTTTAGAATAAAGCCGGAGTCAAGGCCTTTTAATTTGTCAAGGCAGTATATCTGATTCTACATTCAATTTAATAAATTTAAAGTAGATTTATATTCCTTAACATTTTCTGACACGGCTTGTCATAGCTTACATCTCGTAAATCTTAACTCCGCAGTTGACGTGTTAGCTTAGCTACGACGACACGAATGTTAAACTTCTTAAACGCAATTTCTAACAATTTGATGTGGTTGCGAATTTCAAATCTTACATTTTGTTCTAGCAATAATTCATTAAATAAAAGTGCATGCATCTATTGATTCCTCCCCAAATTTATTTTAAAGCTTCTTAGTAGAGCCGCGATGGCTCAGGGGACAGTGTTCGCCTTCCAATGAGGCGGACCGGGTTCGAATCCCAGTCGATAAGAATTCCGCATCCGGCTTACACCGACCGCAATGCTGACGTGAAATATCCTCAGTGGTAGACGGATCATGGATTAGAGTCCCCTTGCCGCCAGGCTAACCGTGGGAGGTTCTCGTGGTCTTCCTCTCCATGTAACGCAAATGCGGGTTTGCTCCATCAAAAAGTCCTCCGCGAAGGCAAATTTCTCCTAATACTCGATCCATGAGTTCCCTTGTCTTCTGGATTGGGTTCAAAATTACAAGGCTACAGAGTTGAACATTAGTAGTCGAAAAACCCATAAAATTGGGTCGACTGTTCAACGACGGTTATAAAAAATAAACTTCTTTGTGCTGAAAATGATTACTTTGATGGATTAAACGATGGTATTCGTCAATTATAAATTTTCATAGTTCGATTTAATTTTATCTAAATTTAGCTATTTTTATCAATCATTCGAGAAAAATTTAGACAGGCGTTTTCTCAATTTCTACACGAATAATAGTGTAAAGTAGGAAATTTGTAGAACATCATCGCAATGTTAAAGAAAAAGAAAATCAACATACATACTTGTTTCACGGACATTTTTCGATCAAAGTTGGTAAGTCCCGAGATTATAAGTCTACTTGTGAATGCAAAAATGTTCTGATTTGCGAGACTAGTACTTTATTGAAACGTCTAAGGCTAAGGTTTCAAAGCCTGTGTTTTGTTGTGTTCTAGACTGCTATATGAGGTGTAATTGAGTGCTAGAAATAGCTGTGTTTTCTGAAAGATTCTGCTTATAAATTTTTGGAATCTTAAGGGACTGTTTTATTAATCTCCAGTCGAAACGAACCCCTGTGCTCGATATAATATGTTGCGCGTTATTGCTCGAATGCCTTAATTAGCACATTACCAAACTGATCTGCAGATTAACTAAGGTGATCCGTTAGGTCCGAATAAGTGCAAATTTGTAAAAATATGTAGATTTTACCATTAACGCAGAAAAAGACCGGTATTTCATAACCATAAATTATTAAAATGCTAACTGTAATATTTTTAATTTATTTTGACCGAAATTAATTGAAGTATGAAAAAATTTTCAATAAAAATTCTGCGTCAAAGGGTTAACGGCCCGAGATTGGACGACGTGATCTCGATTCGATACTCTTGTATATCATCTCTTAAGGCCTGGTTTCTTAGGACAGGACGCCGTCAACTGGAAATCAGCGCTAACCTCTGATTGGCCCATTTGTGAGTTTGATAGTATACGTCATCGAACGCTCATCTTGAACTTCAATTGCCGTCCAACTCAACTGCAGTCGGATTACAACGTGACGTTAACCACAGAAGCAATGGCGGACAGCACATTGCAATGCGGCAGAAGCAATGGCGGCACACATCCAACAGCACATTGAAATCAGCCAAGATTTTGATTTTGACATTAAACATAGCTTCTTCATTAAACATAGCACTCTTCATTTAGCTCAGCTATATTGTGTTTTTTCTTAGACAAAGTCATTATTTGTTCTCTAAAACACTGGTCGACAAAAACAAAATCAATACAAATTCAAAATAAATATTTGTTTACGTTGTTAACGCATGCGCAATTAGAGATAATGTCTGCGTTGGCTCTACGCCAACTTTTCGCTGACGCCCAGATAAGGCGCTTGTCCTAAGAAACCAGACCTTTATTAGTAGGTATGCGTACTCTGAAGTACGTTTACTCTTGGAGTTTGCGGGACTGGAAAATTGCTTCTTCCTCTTTAATCTGGCATTGGAAAAAAGCCAATATTTGTCCTTTGTTCTTTTTTTTTAATATTAAAGAAACTGGAAAAAATTGATTTGCTCATAAATTTTCAAATAAAATTGGAATTGCGATTATTTTTTTCATTTTCTTCAACCTGAATTCCGAAATTGAATATTTTAAGTATCTATTCCTCTTTCATCTTAATTAATGTATATATATTTATTTTAATTTTAAAATGTATTAGCTGAGGAAAAAAAAGTAAATAGAAATTGCGAAGAATAAATTAATGAATTGCTGTTTTTATAAATTGTTATTCAAAATTTTTTTTCTTCACATTTATTTTATGTATCATATGTAAAAGCTAGTTTATCTATTGGAATAATTATTTCGACAGTTCGTCCTTGCCATACATTAAATGACAATAAAGTAACTCATGGAAAAAAAGTTACCGTAAACCGGGGCGAATCTACACATCCAGGGGCGAGTCTACCCATTTTAGTTTTATTTAATTTTCACTATTTTAAATTGCAAATAAAAAATTTTTTACCGACGGAGGACTTAGTTCAGACTCTAAGGAAGATGGCGCTGTAGTAGTTTGATCCGTTTTTATTTATTTGGTGTCTTTTTAATCGACCTGTTCAAACGTCTTTTGAGAGATTTGTATTGAAAATCAGCAAACTTTTAGTTGGTGCTCCGTAAGTATATTATTATTATTACTATTTTTACTTTGGTTAAGTGATAAACTTATCTAAGACTAAGATTACATTAATTTTATATGAAAAAAAACAAAAAGAATGTAAGTTTTGCTGTTGTAAACAAAAAGCCAGAATTCGCGGGGCGAGTCTACCCATTCGTATTTAGTTTTAATAAAGCATAATAATATAATTTAGAACTTTGTTTATAATCAAATTAAGTCGTTTTAAATGAATTTGAGTATATTATTTTAATTCTGCATTGATAAATTTATCATTAATAAGAAAATTTATAGGTTAAATATAAATGTAAATATAAAATATGTTTATTTTACCTATTTTTTCAATTTTTATATTACAAAATTAACTTTTTTTATTTAATGCAAGTTAAATAAATTATTATTTATAAATTATTATTACCTTCCAAAGAATGGGAAAAAGATTTTTCATGATTCCCAATGTTTGAATTTCGATTTTGTTAATAATCTTTAATTATTATTATTCATTAATTATTTAATTGTAAATTTATATTAATTTTATTTTATTTTTATCAACAATAATCAGAAAAAAATGTTATTTTATAATGTTAATGATTTTAAAAACAAAACTGTGATCAAAATGTGATAATCGATCAAATACTCAATTTGTGTTATTTTATGAATAAAAAAATGGAATATATAATAAAGTTATGAATTTTACTTCATAAATATCCTATATAGTAACTAAAATAACAATTTAATAGTAAAATTTGATTATTTACAATGTTAACATTCCTTTTAGTAGAATGGGTAGACTCGCCCCATACGAGAGATTTGTCAGCAGTTCTATAAAAATATACAGTAACAGCGTAACTGTTAATATTTTCTAAAATCAATTTCACAGCTTTAAAGAGGGATAAATAGCGATTTCGAAACACCTATTAAAAGTCTTTTTTCTTTAATATTTACAAAAGTTTGACCACTTGAAAGTTGACAAACTGAAAAAATGGGTAGACTCGCCCCGGTTTACGGTATCTCTGTTTTAATTATGTAGATAATCTTTTTCCTTTTCGTCTTGGTCTCCTGCCAAGAAAATCTTAACCGAGCTATTAATTAAAAAAGAAAGTTTTCATTGTATAAAAGAGAATAGAGGGGAAAAAAACATTTGATTTTGATAAAAAGGCTTCAGGACATTTAGAAAGAGCTAGAAATTGTTTTTAAATCATCGCTCTCCCCCCAAAATTTTTCAAGTGAAGCTCCGTTCTAATAGGCAACCATAACATATTTGGTCGGAATTTCACGTTCAAAGATATAATATTCATGATTCGAGAATCCTAACCTTCTATTGCTAGTTCATTTCTGAGGGCGATGCCAGTTAGATATAATAATATGCTTTCTATAAATAAACATTCATTTTTTCCTCGACGGAATTAGATTCATGACCCCCTTGAGTTATAGGGGGTTATCTGGAAAATAGGGTCCCAGTAATTTCGTCACGAGAGCGGTCGAAAGATAAGGCCTCTTTGTAAATTTAACTTTTTTCTCTCTTTCGTATGTCTTCATAGAAATTTTTAACTATTCAAGTATATCAAAATAATTTTGTTCGAAGGCAACTTCGTGCATTATATATATATTTTTATAGCTATTTTTTTAAATAGAAATAGTCGAAAAATTTATGGAATTGACAGAAATACAAAGTTTTAGTAAGGCACAGGCCAAGTAAGACGTAGTTCAAAGTTTTTTTTACTTTTATAATCTGCAATTTTACATGATAAAATCTAATGCTTAAAAAGTCCTTGAGAAATTAAAAATATAAAAACACACATTTCTTGAAATTTCTTTGGTCGACAATAGCTCATGTCAAAATGAATAATTTTAATGTACATTTTCTCAGAAAGCACTGAGTCTATTTTTAAATAGTTTTTATTCTATTTCCTATATACACATTGTAACACAGAAATTGTTAATTTCTGTCGTTGATTTTTTTAAAACCAATTTTTGGACAAATACATTTTTTTTAAAATTTCAAATAGCCTGGGAACTAGTATATAGAAACCGAATTTTTGAATTTCAAATAAAGACAAGAATAAAGTTTTAAAATGTAAGAAATAGTTTTATTTTTTAAGTAGATTCAGAATTTTTTGAGAAAGAGTTTATTTTAAAATTAAAAAAAAAACAAACAAACAAGCATCGAACTCTCCTTAATTGTTTCCTAATTCTTCAAAGGAATTAATTTTTGAATTAAAGAGTTTGATTGCACATTAGACACTTGACACATTTTAGCTAAATACATGCTGTCAATACAATGCTGTCTTTATATTGTCCATCGACAGCTGGTGAGTTCGTAAGGTACTTATCTTTTTAATCCCATCAGTAGAGATTAAAAAAAAACAAAGAAAGATAACCGCTGTGAATCTGCTGTTGAAGATACCTCACACCTACTCCTAAGATTATCTCAAACAAGAAGTTATTTTTAATTTTAATGCCGAATAGGGACGACTTAAATTTCTATTTTAGTACATTATAACATCTCTGCGTAGTGTAAAATATCTTAATTAAATTGTAGTTAAAATATTTTTTTATGCGTTATAATGCATTAAAAACGCGTTATTGTATAAACACCTGCAGAAGACAGTTGCATAGTGCTACTGACAAAAAGGAATCGGCACGGTACAGTCAGGCTGGTAGAAAATCAGTTTCATGCTGCTACTGGAAAGCGAATCTCTTGAAAAACTATAGCCATACGCTTGCAGGCAAGAGGACTAGTACCAACACCTCCTAGATAAGAGCAGGCCTTAGCACGGGTTACCATAAATATCCTTTAGTAGTCCAAACGTAATGACATATTTCGTATTTTCAACCACTGCGCAGCTTAGTACCCCGAACGTAATGACATCTTTCTTATTTTTTATCAACTGCGCAGTTAACTTCGTCACATCGGACTACTAAATTGATCCGTACTGAGTCCTTCCTTCTTTTAGGAGGTGTTGCTAGTACCCGCCGACCTGTTGTGTGCAGGCCATTGTCCATACCTTAGTGCTCGTTTGTAAAAATGTTTTCAGCATCGTAGTTTGAGCAAAGAAGACTGGGCTTACTTACTATTCTGAAATGGGAGTGGATTCAGTTTCTCGTCTGATTGTTGACGTCAAATGATCTGGCGTGAGATACGTACTCCATACAGTCGAGCAAACATACAGGAAAGAGACTCATATCCTACATGTAGTAATCATAGTATGGACTGGCATTATGATTAATGGCCGTACACCCCTTTAAATGCTTCCAACTGGAACTATGACTGGCCAAACGCTACATTAATGATATTCTGCTGCTTCACGTTATCTTGTTCCGTGGTGCTGCCGGTAAAAAAATTTGTTTTTATGGTCGATAACGTAATATGTTATCGAACAGTCGGTGTCGAGTGTATTCCACGCCAGCGCTTTCTCCAGATCTGAATTCTGTATGTGTTGGATGCTTTGGGGGAGAAGTGTTGCTGGTGGAGAATGCCATGCAATAAACAAGGACGCCCTCATCCATGCTGATTGCCCCAACAGCTGCTGAATACTGTTGTGCGAAGTATGCAACGACGTCTGGAAACTTGCATCGCCCTCCATTGTGGTCATAACCCCTATCGACATTTTACTATAGAATGCTTACAAATATTTTTTGCATTATTTTTCATTTTCATGTTTTCAGCACAAGCTGACTATTTAGTTCCTTGAACACAAATTTAAACCTTCTGGGATTCAGAGCAAGATAAAGTATCTTTTTTAAATGTCCTAACATTCTGGCATTCTTATATTTCACTTGGCATTTAACTGCGCTTAAATTTTTATGCGCTATGCAGCCATTTGTGGTCCTTCTTTAGCACAACTGTTCAGCAGTGTTTATTTTATTGATAGTGAACCGTTATCCTAATCCCGTAAGTTTTACAATTAAATTAAGGTTTTAATCAAGTTACTGGTGCGTTTATTTTAGTATATATTCAATCCAGAAAAAAGCTTTTTCACTAATGTAATATATAATGGACGACACTGTTTAAGGGTTCTTATAGTTAAGGGCGCCGGTAGCGGGGTGCAAAGGGGTGCACTTGCACCCCCTTGGCTTTTTTTTAAACATTGAAAGAGGTACAGAAAAACAATTTTGTTATAATTTTTTATTAAGCATATTTTTATTGAAAAACAAATAATTAAGTAATTATTGATACATAACAATTAAAAAATTGTTTAATCAAACAAGAGCTGTAATCGTCTTGTTTGCTGTCCAAATCTGTTTATAACTTTTTCAATGAATTCTGAGTCATCTTTGATTCTTTTCTTATGCACACTGAGCATGCACAAACTTGGCAGATACCTAAGCTATATTTTTAAATTTAATTTAGTAAAATATAAGTAATATTATATTTTCTATTAGTTATTTAGTTTAACAAAGGTTTATATCACAAACTGTCTTCTCACAACGGTTAGACTTCATCAACACAATAAATACCAATGTTAAGCGTGCACAAACACGTTAGTATACGAAACTACTGTTTGTAGTTATTTGTGTTTCAAAGTCAGTAGCAATGCCAGCGCCATCAATACAGTCGTGGCAAAACTTGCAAGTTCAAGAAATTCGTTCTTTTTTTTTTAATATCTTGTTAACAATGAAGAAATGTATCTTGAAAAAATTAACAGAGGAAAGTATATGGAATAACAAAATGTAATAACAGAGTATTTTTAATTTTTTTGGGGTGGGGTTGTTTGTTGGAGGGTTGCACCCCCTTTTATATTATTCTGGCGGCGCCTTTGCCTATAGTTATTTTAAGCGAATATTTCTTATTTTTATTTAAAAAAAGTAATCGCCTCTGCTGTCTTAGAAAATTTAATTTCCACTGCGTGTACAACGCAAAACTTATCGGATGAATAAATATGAAGTGCTGTTTATTATTTGAGAAATGCTTAAGGAACACTTTGATATGAAAATGTTATTGATAAGAACATTAATTTTTGAATTTCAATTTAACGATAACTTTGTTAGAATCAAAACTTTTTGGGGCACTTATTCTCACGTCCGACGATGAAGAACGTTTCCCTTTTTTCAAATTAACTAACTTTAGGTTTTCGGTATTTATCAAATTATTCTTAATCACATTTCATCTCTCTTCGAAATAATTTTCAAAAATTTGTATAGTCAAAAATATGTAATTAAAAAAAAAAAAACGCAAAAATACGTATCGATTTATTTTCAATAAAGAACAATAAATAAAAAAATTATATCTTTTTTGTATCATGGGTGTAAATTTTGTATGGATTGCCCCATATGCATTGTCATTCAGTTTAGCCAAGGAAATAGATTTTCTTTCGCATGGTGTTATCTGAAGTTACGATTTTGTTTTGTCGGCATTTTAATAAAAATCAGAGCATCCCTATTTTATGCCAAGTAAACTGGGTAATAAATACGTATTTACATTTAATATTTACTTCGAAATGTATTACTGACATTTTTGTATTATTGTGAATTACGATAATTTCCGGGAATTAACATTCGTTTTTTTATTGAATTCATATTCCTTTAATCCATATTAGTGAGTGAATCATCGTTTGAGTCAGTTACATAAGATCTTACAAACATATGACATAAAATATATTCTATAACAAAAAATGTTTACTTTACAGTGGCTGAATCAAATCTGATCACGTGATCAACACTGCTCTGAGTGCCATCTATGAGGAATATTATTCACAACTACTAAAGAAACTTCAACGTTGAAGGAAAATTTTTTGTTGCAATTCCTACTTCTTTTATGACTAAATGAAAGCAAGCAAATTTGAATTTAAAATTTTATTTCATTTGGTGTCCGTTAAAATTTAACAAAAGCTTTCTATATCATTATGTATCACCTAGATTCAGGGTTGAAAAAAACGTGTTTTTAAAAAAAATTTTTTTTTTTTTGTTTTAACCACAGGTTTATTTTTAAAACTATACGTCGAATAATATTTTCGGCCCTTAGACGATATGAACCAAAACCATTCCATAGCATATCACAATATTTAACTATTTCATTTAGCTAGGAATTAATATTTTCAATAAACAATTCAAATATATCCACTTTTGTTCCTTAAATATGCTTACGTAATAACGAAAAAAAAAAAATAAAAAAAGAACTGAATAGTTTAAATATGCTTTCAGATTACTTTACAATTTCACTTAACATACAAAGTAAACACTCAATATTTAAGATTTATTTTTATTTGTTTAATAGTGATCCCCCCTTGCTTGTCTATAATATAAAAATGCTGAACTTCAGTATTATTCAATTAATACCATTATTATCTGTATACAATTTATAATATTAGTATTAATTAAATTTTATGAAATATACATTTGTCTTTTTCACCCATTGATTTTTGGTTTTTCTTTAATCCCTTAAATATATTAAAATTTGAATTAGTACAAATTTTAGGACTGGACCCATGTCCAAGAGGTCGTGGTTTCGATCCCCTCCGGCCGAAGGTTCCCTGCCTAGTAAATGGTGACTGATGCACATTAAATATGGCGAGTCACAAAGTCCTAGTTCCCATAACAAATCATACCTCTGGGGGTACTGATCCAGGAATTGTTTTGTCTTCTGGATTCAAAACTGCAAAGCTACGGAGTTGAACATTAGTAGTCGTAAACCATAAATTGGGTCGGCTGTTCAACGACGGTTATTAAATAAAATAAAATAAAAAACATAATAGAGCGAGTCTTGATGATTCAGGGGATAAAGCGTTCGCATTCCAATGAGGTGAACCGGGTTCAAATCCCAGACATGGCTGGTCGATACGAATTTCGCATCCGGCTAGCCCCGACTACAGTACGGACGAAAAATATTCTCAGTGGTAGACGGATCATGAGTTAGAGTCTCCTTGCCGTCAGCCTAACTGTGGGAGGTTTCCGTGGTTTTCCTCACCATGTAACACAAATGCGGGTTAGTTCGATCGAAAGGTCCTCCACGAAGGCAAATGTCTGCCAATATTTAATCCAGGAGCTTCCTTGTCTTCTGGATTGGGTTCAAAATTACAAGGCTACGGAGTTGAACATTAGTAGTCGCAAATCCAAAAAATTGGGTTGGCTGTTGAACGACGGTTATAAAATAAATTAACATAATAGAGCTTTAAGTTTAATAATATCAGAGTTTGTAGTTGTCCTGAAATTTCTGATTTTCTCGTTAAAAAATATCTTGTCCTCATTAGTTTTTTATCTTGATTCTTCTAATAAAAAACTACCTTTTTGTCTTGATTCTTCTGATAAAAAACTACCTTTTTGTCTTGATTCTTCTGATAAAAAAACTACCTTTTTGTCTTGATTCTTCTAATAAAAACTACCTTTTTGTCTTGATTCTTCAGATAAAAAACTACGCTTTTGTCTTGATTCTTCTGATAAAAAACTACCTTTTGTCTTGATTCTTCTGATAAAAAACTACCTTTTTGTCTTGATTCTTCTGATTAGTGTGTGTTCAGAACATCTCATTATTTTTTTTGAATACTAATGCAATTCTTAAAACAATCGGTTTGAACAATCAAAAGATTTGGGATTTCAATCTTATAACCTTTTATTTTAATTAATAATTCACCCAGAAAATTACTTCTGAATACAAATGTTTGTGCTTGCGGTGATGCTGATGAAGATGCTGAACATATTCTTCTTCATTGTAGTCTGTATGCGAGTGCCCGAATGAATTTAAAGACTGATTTGAGACGTCTTTCTATTTGTTGGCCACCTGTCTTATCAGAACTGGTCAAAAGTATTGAAAGTCTTGCGGCCTTGCGGAATTTTGTTTTTAATGTAAATTTGTAAATTTTTCTCCTTTTGTTTTCTACTTACAACTGCAAGCCTCATGCTATACTTTGTGGTGCATGAGGAGTTTTAAGTCGTTTGAAAAAAAAAAAAAAAAAGAATACAAATGCTAAGACTAAGCTTTGCTAAGACTAATGCTAAGCTTTGATTAAAGAAGCTATGCACTCTATTGAAATGGTATTTTAAATAAATATTGCCATGAAGCAACATTAACTAATTGATACAAATTATTTATTTTATGCAGCAGCACCATTAAAGTTTCCTAAATATTGATCTCAAGTGGTTATGAGTTGCTCAGTGCTTCATTAATAAAATTCTACTGGGAAATTGTTAAAACTTCTTTTTTTAGAATAAAGTAACTCTCAAATATTAAAAATAGTATATTTTATTATTTTTTTGCGATGAAATCTGCCTTTATTATACTTAAGTAGAGCAAATTATACTTTTTTTTTTACTTATTTGCCCTTTTTTAAAGTAGTTTTGTACACGAGTACTGTTTTTTTCTTTATTCCACTACGAGGTCTATAATTTGCTTATTGACATAATGCAGCATTAAATACAATGAAAATATTGTAAACGAATTCGAAATGTTTTTTGTTATCGTTAGAAATGTTTATTTAATACAAAAAATGCATTTTGAAAATATTTTAATAATGAAGAAAATAACATATACGATAAAAAAAGTTTTATATTGATAAAAAACAATATTTGAACATACACCAAAAAGTAAAATGTTAAACTCAGACAAACACTTCATTTCGATTTATGCCTTTGATTGTGACAAGCATATTTTGTCTTTATAAAGTTAAAAAAAGTTTCTTTAACTTTTTATTTTAATTTGTTCAATAATACATTATTTGTATTAGTATATTATGATGCTTTATTATATATTAGGAATTTTTAGAACATTTTTCTCACATCAATTAATTTTTTTAGATATTTTTTCAAGAAAGTTGTTATATCTAAACATTTAAAAATTATATATTTGTAACTATTTAAAGAAATACAAGTTAAAAATTTTTGTGAGAAAATTTAATATTTTTTCGCTTGGTTCTATTTAAATAAATAATAAAAAATTAAAGTTTAAAAGTATTATCTATTAAAAAATCAAGCTCTGTTTTTTTTCTTCAAAAAAGTAAAAAAGACATTTACTTTAAACCAGCAACCTTCCCTAGATTGTTTTAATTTCTTTGAAAATAAATATATATTGCTAGCAGTTTTTATGTATTTGTTTTTATTTCAAAAAATAAGTTTGTAAAAAGTAAACGAAAGAAAGAAGGAAAAAAAATTAACTAAAGAAAGAAAAATAACAGTTAAGAAGAGAGAAATGAATTTTCTCCTAATGTGTATTTCTCAGATTTCTAATTGCACATTTATTTTCTTTTGTTTAAATGTATTGAGACTTGGTTCTTTAGTCATCGTCTTTGAAGTGCGAGGGGCACAATAATACAACACAAACACTGTTTCTTTTAGGGAAAGATTTCATAAATATTCCAATAGTAATAATTTTTTTAAATAACACTTGTAAAGCCACGATGGCTCGGGTGATAGAGCGTTCGCCTTCCAATGCGGAGAACCGGGTTCGAATCCCAGTTGATACGAATTCCGCATGCGGCTTGCACCGACCACAGTGCTGACGTGAAATATCCTCAGTGGTAGACGGATCGTGGGTTAGAGTCCCCTTGCCGTCAGGCTAACCGGAGGAGGTTCTCGTGGTCTTCCTCTCCATGTAACGCAAATGCGAGTTAGGTCCATCAAAAAGTCCTCAACGAAGGCAAATTTCTCCCAATACTTGATCCAGGAGTTCCCTTGTCTTCTGGATTGGGTTCAAAAATTGCAAGTCTACGGAGGTGAACATTAGTATTTGCAAACCCATAAAATTGGGTCGGCTGTTCAACGACAAAATATAAAATAAAATGACATTTGTAAATGTTGATTATAAAATTATAAAGCTTTCAGATCAAAACTTTTCGAAAGTGTAATATTTGTTTCGAAAGTGTAATCTTTCCAAATTTTTATTTTGTAAAATATTGTGTTATAAAAGTGAAAATTCTAATCATAATTTTGTGAAATAGGGAATTTTCGCACATTGAGAAAATAAACCATCTATGTTTAAGAAGAATAGTCCAACGTTGAATTATGTTATAAGTCGTTGTTTACATAGAATTATTTGCAACCAATATTTTCTTATCTACTTCCTCCTATTTGGTGTAGTGGGTTGCGTCTTCGCCTACTACGGCTCGGGCCTGGGTTCGATTCCATGAGCTATTTATTGCTGGAAGTTTCCTCCGCTTCCATTTTCTCTGATCGTATCTTAGTGGTTTGAAATCTCAAATTTGAGGTATCCGGTATCAGGGGTGGAATAGTTCACACGCGGCTTTGCAATTGGCGAGCATTATGCGGAGAACGAGTTGATAAATAACACCCTCTGCCCTCCCATTTAAACTGTAAGGGCAAGAAATTTATAAAAGTTAGTCACAGATTCACAGGACTATTAACTTAAGCTAAGACTAGTCTGTGTAAACATTACTGGTCTGATTACATGCATCTATTAGACCTTTTAAAAAAAAAATAAATTGAATTTAAATGAAAAATTACTGTGCAAAAAATATGAAATGTTCACAATTATAATGAAAAACATAAAATGAAATAACAAGAAAGCAGCCAACTTGGTTTGGGGGGCCATTGATAATTTATTTCATGGTGATCCGAGTCTAATTTTAATGGCCTAGGACCCACGGATAACCGTTAATTTCAATCCCTGATTGTAGTGAGCAATAAATTGTTGACAGTTTAAAATTGTTCGAAAAAGTAGATCGAACTCGATTTTAAATTTTAATACTTTTCATACACAAATTAAAAGATTTGTCACTGAAAATAATCATGAAAGTAATATTTTCCAATTATAATGATTGGTGTTTAAACAAAAACATTTAAAAACTAGCAATGATGAACATTAAAATTATTTTTTAAAAATATAATATTTTTATTGCATGACAAGTAGACCACGCGATGACTGTACCTGCGATGAATTATCGTTGCGACGAAATGTGCCCTCCCTAAATTGTCATCGCTCTGAAATGTGCACTCCCTTGATTGTCATTGCCTATGTGCCCACAACCAATTGCACTCGCGATTGGTTGATCTCGCTGCAACGAATTATGCCCACGATGAATTGTGCTAGCGGCAAATTGTCGCACGACGAATTGTGTGAGACGAATTATCGCGACACTTGTTTATGAGACACCGAGGAGGATTCTCATACCATTGCCAATCGTCTGTTTAGGTAAATGTAAATGAACCGTTAATAACTCCTATGAAATCATACTGTGTTAAATGATAAAAACCTATGTTTGGATTTTCGTTAAGCTAAGAGCTTAGTATTCATTGGAAAAATCCTTTTCTGTAACTGATTCTATTCTTAAAATCAATTACCTACCGAAGAGAGTGCAATATAGGCTTAAAGAAACTAGATTATTTTATGCTCTACTTCGTGTTTTCAAGGAAACTCATTTTCTCTGGGAACGATGCACAATCCTTATTTGACTAAGTCATCACAGTCGTAACATTACAACTCCTCCTTATCTACATAGATGGTTAATTTGATGTCGAAGGCAGATTCGAAGCAATTTAGAATTTTTATGATGTTCTTCGAGAAATTTGGTAAGAAGATCATAAACATTAATTTATACATGCGGATATAGTATTATATGGATATAGTATTATACGTTTATCTAGATATAGTATTCAGGGGTCTGTCCAGACATTTTGTGAAATGTCCGTTTTTGTAAAATTGTGAAAAAATTACTCGTAATTTGTGAATATAAAATAAACGTTAAGTCACATTCTTTCAACCAGGGTCCGCTTTTGTGAATTTGTGCAAATAGGGTCCGTTATTGCAAAAAAACTTTTTCAATGAGTTTTTAAATTGTAAAGACATACAAGATTATGCTCAACACTGTAAAATTATAATTAAAAAAAATTACATTTTAAAAAATAAACAACAATTGCTGCTTCTAAATTAGAGATGCAACGTATAAATATTTGGTATTTAGCCTTAACTGCTGAACGCAGAATATTAATTTCGGACGGATAAAGGAAGAAGCGTCTGCCGAAGACAAAATTTAGTTCGTTTACATCTGTCTTTCTTTCCCTACCCCCCTTCCTGGGAAGGGTTTATTCGATTAACAAAACAATAATGAAGTTAAAAAATTTGTGAAGGGTCCGATTAAGAGATAAATTATTTTGTGAAGGGTCCGTTTTTATGAAAAGATATTTTGTGAAGGGTCCGTTAACGGACCCAAATTTCTTCTAAACAGACCCCTGGTATTATACGGATATTTTTAAAATTCCTTGAAAAAATGTACAGTTGGATTTTAGTGTTAGCTAAAAAATCTTACTCCGCACTTTATGATAGTTAATTTTCTTAGGGCTAGAG
This sequence comes from Parasteatoda tepidariorum, assembly GCF_982258835.1. Classification (NCBI taxonomy): domain Eukaryota; kingdom Metazoa; phylum Arthropoda; class Arachnida; order Araneae; family Theridiidae; genus Parasteatoda; species Parasteatoda tepidariorum. The sequence goes on along the minus strand of NC_141761.1, from coordinate 47,671,709 downwards.
GAAAGTTAAATGATTACAGAATGTAAAGCAAAATAATATTTTAAAAAAAGTTAGAGATTTACAGAAACATCGTATATCAAAGACGGATGAGAATCAGAACTCTGAGTTTTTCTACTGTTGATACAATTAGTTCCGCTTGCTTGTTATTATGAGCTTGTTCATTGAGATAGACAATATTTGCTGTAATACGCTATTTAAAACGGTATAATCTTAAATAATTATGGGTAAAACACTTTAAAAAAATATAAAAAATTATAAAGCCATTACAAAGTAGCAAAGAAATTAGGTAACTTCTTGTAATTACTAACTTCTTTTTTTACCGTTAACGTATGTTGAAATGCGTTTTTATTACAAAAATAACGTTTGATTGAGATTTGTGTATATTCTATTTTAACTGTGTCTATAATGAAATTATTTTGACGCATTTGGTTCAGGATGATATCATTATAAATGCATCTGATCTAGTATTTTGGTCTTTTTCGCGACATAGGTGTAGGATTTTTTTACATGATTTTTAAAATCACGATTTTTTTAATTCACTAAAATGGTAAAATAAGTGAATATTTTAAGTGACAAATCTGTGGGCCATGCGTGCGCTTTTGTTTATTTCTTAGCGATAGTTTCCGCAATGTCTCTTCGTTTTCGAGAGCTCTAAATATGTTGCACTTTAGCTACGTTTTTAAGACTAGCTTTTGCATGTGAGAGGTTGGAATCTTGCCATGTAATTAAAATATCAATCATTTTTAGACTAGATAGAACTCACAAATCCTCTCTGGTGCTCTGTGTCGGATGACAATGTAAGTTTCTATCTTTCTCTGTCTGTTACTACCTAAGTTTTGCGTCATTTTATTGTCTCTCAAAATCTCGAATCCGTTCTAGATTAAATTAGCTGGAATGAGCAAATCTTAATTGTAGCTCTGTTCCTTGTTGGCAATTCAAGTTTCAATTGTTTCACTTCGTGCATTTTGTGTTGTGTACTCGCTATTGTACACTTTTATGGTGTATAGTTGTCTCACACTAGCCTAGCGGTTGGTTCCTTAAAGGTCTTTCGCGGAACCCTTGAGTTCCGTGGAAGGATTACAGAGACTTCGAGCTTTAGATTTTTTTTTCTAACCAATAATGATTTTATTAAATCATCAATCCATAATTTATTTAATTTCGTTTCTTTATCTGAACTTATTTATTTAAAAAACCAATGAAAAAAAATAGAAAAATTTAGCAAAAATATTTTTTTAATAACAATTTGTTGAATTAGTTATGAAAAAAATATGAATTAAAAGAAAAATTACTAAGTTATTCTCATAGAGCTTTTGAATTCAAAGTATAAGAACTAATTAAAAAAAAACTTATGTTTCTCCGACTACTATTCATAATGCTTATTAGTTTATTTTTTCTTTTTGAAATTCATTTTCAGCAACACAACACCAAGATTTCATACTTTCTTTTTTTTATTAGAATATTTGCAGTTGCTTATAAACTTATTTTATAACGACGGGGCACGAATATTTAGGGTTCCGTGACCGAAAAATATTGGTTACCGCTGCACTAGCCAATGAATGTTTGTTAAAATCAAAAATCAAACTTCTAGAAATAGAAAAAAAAAAACTGTTTCAATCGTTTTCTTACCGCTACAAGCTAAGTTTATCTTCAAACGAAATTTTAGCTAATGCGCTCAGATTCGCTCGATGTTAATACATGTTATACTTGTTTTCTAAATGTTGCAAGTCAAATTTATCTCCATTTTATCACTAATCGAAATTACCTTCCGACACGAACAAATTAAAACATCAAACTAAAAAAGTAAATATGAAACATACAATTTTTAGAAATCAAATAATTTAAGTAGACTGAAAATAATAAGATAAATTTTATTTTTGTTGCACATAAAACAGAAAACATAATGCTTGTTACGTTCGTACTTACTTAAGTTCGTTATTTCTATTATCACCAAAAATACCCTCGCCGCAGCTTTCGAAAATAATGAATCCGGGTCTCTCGTTCTAAGTGTGACAAAATTTAAATTATTTTTTCAATTTTTTTTCACTTGATATACATAACTTTTAAAATTTGTAGATAGTTAAAATATTTTTTTAAAATTTAAATTAAGTAACCTGACTCTATTCTCATGTTCTTTCAGTCAATATATAGTATGAATTGGGTATAGTTATTTAAATTGTACTATATTTTTTCAATTAAGTTCATCCATATGTATTGGAAACTGTAAAATCCAAGCTGACAGTTTTATATAAATTTTTATTTATTGAGATTATGCTCATCTTTTACAGGTATGGCACACAATTTTTTTTTCAAATATTCTAAAATGTCTAAAATGTAATATTCAATGTAAATGTGAATTCATATAATCTAATGATAAAATGTAATTCGTTGTTCATAAACAAGATTACATTTTATACTTTTTAAAATTTGGATCATAATTTCGATAAAAAGTTTAATATCTTATGATTATGTAAGATAAATATTTGATGTGCGCTTTGGCAATACATATTGCATAAAATTTTTTGTTCATGTTTGAATTATCTTTATTGAGTTGATGTTTCATAGTTTTCGTTGCTTTTTAAAAGGAATTTATTATTGAGTCATATTATAGATGTATCATTTAATTTACTATTAAAAAAATTTGAAAATGTACACAACATTTGTTTATCTAATGATCCATTCATGATAAAATGTAATCCGTTGTTGTTAAACAAGATGACATTTTATCTTTGCTGAAAGTCGGATAAGAATTTCTTAAACAAAAAAGTTTAAAGTCTTACAATTATATAAGATAAATATTTTATGTTCGATTTCACAATAAAAATTGCATGAAGATTTTCGTTTATATTTAAATTATCTTTATCAAGCAGATGTTTGATATTTTTCGTTGCTCTTTTGGGTTTATTAATGAGTCATATTTTAGACGTATTGTTAATTGGTACTGCTTAAATTGTATTTGGGTAACTTTTGTAAAACTTTAATGAATTTTTAAAAAATAAATTCATTTAGCCTATTAATCAGGGTTCGTGATTTTTTTGATTTTTTTAAAAAAAATCAAAAAAGTCAGATTGTTTTGATTTAAATCGGATTTTTTGATTTAAATCAGATTTTTTGGGCATTCCACCGATCACAATTGTTGTTACACTATGAAGCATGTGTAACAATTAAATTAAAATTCATAAAAAATAAACAAAATAATAAACAATTATTAATAAAAAAATTAAAAATAAATGATAAAAAAAAACCAATTAATAACCATAAAAAACAAGCTAACAATAAATAACTAGCAAAAAAAAATAACAGTCCTGCTTAAACTAACTTCTTACAACCTAATATAAGTTATTTGTCATCTAATCTGCAACAACTGAAGTCACACTGATGTTACTTGAAAGTTGAATTACGCGTATAACTGAGATATTGCAAAATGTATTTTTTTTCAATGCAAATAAAGAGTTTTGAGTTGATAGTATTTAGTATTATTATTTTCCCAATAATCACGAAGTCAAATTATTTGACGGCACGTCTATGACCTCATTAAGCAATTTTTTAGAGAAAATGGCACGTTGGTGTAAAAAGGTTCGCCACCCCTGACCTAGAACAATTTTTCATTATAGTACATAGCTTTGAATGCATAGCAACTATTTTGAAACAAATACATGATTGAAATGTAAAGACTAGATGAAATAGAGAATTTAAGGAATACTTTAACTATTAAAACAAAGTTTCAATTACCAAATCATAATTTTAATTTAAAATTGTGATTTCTTTTTTCTCTCTCTTGATTTTTAAAATGACTTAATAAATAAAATGACTTAATAATAAATTAAATTCCTCAAAAAATAAATAAATATTTAATCTATATATTTTTTTATTAAAATATTCGTTTTTAATCCTATATCAAAATAGATAAGCTTAAAAAAAATTGTAAAAAAATCTACTTACTCATTAAAATTTTTTCCCCCACAAAAGTTCTTTATAGAAAATCTGATGATATCAAAGATACTGTAAACATATGAGAAAAAAATATTTAAATGTTTACTTTAATCTGTGCTTTCAATCTCACGAGTCAAGATTTTTAAAAATGATATTTCAAATGTGTTGGAATTTAACACATACCAAAAAAGTAATTTTGTTAGCTAAAATTAATTAATGCAGCAATTTATTTAAAATAAATTTTAAAACTAAGAAAAGAAATAATAAAAGTATCAATAATTTAAAACACTGTTTTCAAACTTATTAAATCAATGTATACATAAAAAAAAATTAGTTGATTTAAATCAATGATTTTTAAGAAAAAATTAGTTGATTTAAATCAATGATTTTTAAGAAAAAATAATTTGATTTAAATCATGATTTAAATCGTGATTAAAATCAAGCTGATTTAAATCAACAAACCCTGCTATTAATTAAAATTGATTAGATTTTTCAGACAATTTTTTTGGTGGGAATTCGGGTGGGATATTCAAAATTTTACCTACTGTGAATGATTATAAATAAACTTGAACGTCAGCGAGTTTTTATATTCCGTGTCTGTAACCAAGAATAAACTTGATGAGAAATGATCAATTGAATGAACGCATAATACACAAAAGAAAATAACACCCCAGTATTGGCCTCTCTTCTTGATGCCTCGCCAACTCTTACTCTTCCAAACAATTATATTAACAAAGCACTTCATTGACTTTTTTTTTTGGTAATTTTTGAAGTTATTAGAAAATGGCCAGGGGTCTGTCCAGGCATTTTGTGAAAGGTCCGTTTTAGTAAAATTGTGAAAAAATTACTCGTAATTTGCAAATATAAAATAAACGTTAAGTCACATTCTTTCAACCAGGGTCCGCTTTTGTGAATTTGTGCAAATAGGGTCCGTTATTGCAAATAAAACTTTTTCAATGAGTTTTTAAATTGTAAAGACATACAAGATTATGCTCAACACTGTAAAATTATAACTAAAAAAATTACATTTTAAAAAATAAACAACAATTGCAGCTACTAAATTAGCTATGCAACGTATAAATATTTGGTATTTAGCCTATACTGCTGAACGCAGAATATTCATTTCGGACGAATAAAGGAAGAAGCGTCTGCCGAAGACAAAATTTAGTTCGTTTACATCTGTCTTTCTTCCCCCCCTTTCCAGGGAAGGATTTATTCGATTAACAAAACAATAATGAAGATAAACAAATTTGTGAAGGGTCCGATTAAAAGATAAATTATTTTGTGAAGGGACCGTTTTTAAGTTAAAATATTTTGTGAAAGGTCCGTTAACGGACCCAAATTTCTTCTAAACAGACCCCTGATGGCGGCATAAACCCTAGGTGGGAAAAGAGCTTCCCATCGACGTATGAAAATCAATGAAGTTGGTGGTTAGGTATACTTAACACGGCTTTATAAAAAGTTAAGGAAGTATGTTGTGGATAGTGAAAAAGCTACTCGCCAATGAAGATTCTTCTATATAATGACAACTTCTCTCAGTAGTGAACTATTCTCTGAATATTAATCGTCTTCTTATGCTGATATGGTTTGAGTAGAGTTTATTCAACTGTTAACTCTTCAGACATATATCCGATGGGAAATAAGTTTAATCATACGTTTTCTTAATAAGAAGAGTAGACGTCCATAGGCTTCGTAGGAGAAAAGTAGCAATAAGAAAAGTATGTCTTTACGAACGTTTTTTTTCTTCTTTTCCCCGTTTTGTATATGGACATGATTAAGTATCAAAGTGCAATGTAAAAACATTTCCATACCATAATGGTGAGTCGTGGTGGCTCAGGGAATAGAGCGTTTGCCTTCCAATGAGGCAGAGATGATTGTGCTCCAGAAAAAATCCGGTTTTCCGGATTTTTTGCTAACCGCGATCTGGAAATACAAGGTTCAGAAGTTTCAAGAAATCATCGATCACATACATTTATGTATTAAAATTCTTTGAATATTTTATTTAAAAATATTAGAATTAGAATTTATACTTGGCATCTCTTTTATTTGGAAATATTTTTTTCTTCTGGTAGAATAAAATGTGATCAGAGATAAAAGTATACTTATACATAATTATTCCTTTAAATTATGCTGCATATAATTTATTTAGAATTCATGTTTTGAAAATATCAATGATTTAAATTTATAAGCACATTAATTTTTGAAATGGGACATTAATGATTTTACTCAAGACATTTTCAGGAATTTTGAGTTGGGCTCGCAATCACCCCTGCAATGAGATGAACCGGGTTCGAATCGCAGCGATGGTTGGTCGATAAGAAATCCACCCTCGACTTGGACCGAACGCAATGCTGACGTAAAATATCCTCAGTGGTTAATGGATTATGGGTTAGAGTCCCTTTGCCGTTAGGCTAACCGTGGGTGGCTTTCGTGGTTTTCCCGTCCATGTAATGCAAATGCAGGTTAGTTCCATCAAAAAAAAAAAAAAAAAAAAACTCCACGAAGACAAATTTCTTCCAATACTTGATCCAGGAGTTCCCTTGTCTTCTGGATTGGGTTCTAAAGTACGAGGCTACGAAGTTGAACATTAGTATTAGTAAACCCAAAATTGGGTCTTCTGTTCAATAACGGTTATAAAAAAAATACCGTAATGTTGAGGGAAAAAAAAACTGTGTAAGAAAAAACAGAAAAAAAAGTTTAAACTGCATATGAAAAAAATAATCAAGTACGAATTTTCTATAAAATTCTGTTTTTGCCTTATAAAAAACAAGAAAAATGTGGGCCAATTGTTTTTGCAAGAAGCTTTTCTCACTTCATTTCCATGTTTTAGTTGTGACAAGTATAGAATAATTTTCTTTTATTTCACTTAGAATCATGGTTATTAGGGCTCCACAATTTTTTACCAATTTCGTAGTTGTGATATCGAACACCAGTTCCTTAAATCGAGCGCTTCGAACCACTGAGCCTTTTAATGCTAGTAAAATCGCGGCTCAACTAAATAATAAAAACTTTTTCTTAAAAAGTAGTGTATGTTCTTAGATGATTAAATATTACGTCACAATTTTTTTATTAACTCAGGTTTTAGTAATTACAATCTAATTAAGTGAAAAGATATCTGCTTTTTTTTACGCCAGCTGGTTAAAAGTTATGAAATAAATTATGGTGCCATTTCAGGATAATCTATTTGCTTATTGGATCAGGATAATTTATTTGCTTATAGTCCTATGAATAATTTCCAAATTTTTTTTTTGCCATTTGAAACAGCAAATATTTCGTAATCAATTATTATTTTTTTCAATAAAATAATAAACAAGAGATGAAAATGTTTTTCTTTCTTCAATGCAATGAAGTTGTTGAAATTGTTCGACTCGGGGAAAATTAATTTGATGGAAAATAAAATACGTATCGTAATGACTAAACAAATTGCAAATTTGAAATATTTAATAATATTTTCAAAAGGCGTGAAAAAAATTCTTTCGAAATAAGAAAATGTTTACGAATATTTTTCTATTACATAACAGTGTTTTCCAAGAAGCATATAGTCTGCTGGAAAAAATCTATTATATATAAAACACGCAAGATAAATTTTTTTCATGAAAAAAATCTATTTATCTTGCTTGTTTTATAATTAAAATGAAGTTCACTAACTTGTGAAAAAAATAAAAAGAATGTTTAAAAGAGTCTTAAAGAAGAGAGAAAAATTTGAAAAACAATTTTCACAAACTCATTAACGAATGAGACTTAATAAGTTTTCAAACAAAAATAATGTAAAGCATTGCATGAAATATACATGTATTTGTAAAATATACATGTATGCGTACAAAGAATAGTGAATATTTGCATTTAATTTGAGAGTAAACTGAAAGTAAATGCTGCTTTTCCAAAAAAATAAATTAATAAAAAAAAGAGTTAATGAGGAGAAGTGAAAATATTTATTTAAACTTGTTATTTGTTTAATTTTTTTTTAACTTTATACAACAGTTTTCTAAATTATTTCCTTAAAAAAAAACATTTTACTAAGTTAAATTGTTCTGTGTCCTCAGAACTACGTTAATATATTGTTAGAATTTTAATTCTAAAATTATGGTAAAATGACCGACAGCAGTCCGTCCATCCGATTAACCGTAAAATTTATGGTAAAGAACATTTTTTACCTTTAGTGTTTTGAAAAAATTTACAACTAGTATGGTTATTAAACCATGAATACAAAACTATGTTTTTTTAACCATTTGCAACTAGCATGGTTTCAAAACTGCAAAAAAGAAATTTAACTGGACATAAGCTTTTCGTTAGGGCATAGGAGAGTGCAGGACACTAGGAGCTCTTCATATGTTGAAGGGAATATTGTGCTGTCAACTCTGGGGCTCTAATCTTAGTTTTGCTGATCTACTGACAGATTATCCCTCTCTGCTGTATTACGTTCGCAGTTGCAAGGAACTAAGTGGTTTTATTTGGTGGGCTTAGTTGGTGCGATAAAATTCTGGTTGTTTAACCGTAATAGGTGAAAGCAAATGGTTTTTCTCACAGGTTGAATACCATCTTATTTATGGCTATTGACTCTTTTGTTTGAATATAGGAAAATAACAATTAAATAAATTGTTATTTAACCATTTTGTAGAGAAATTTCTAACAGTGTTGATTGGACTTTATGTAAAGTTTATCTTATGTTAACGGTAATGCAAACCTTATTTTCTACCTAGGAAAGTAAACATGTATATGATTCTTATTGAAACAAGACCTTCAATACGAAGTTTAAATTTACAATTACCTTTTACTATTTGCTTTTAACTATCTATGTTTTACTATTTGTTCTTTATTATTTTTCTAAGTTTAAATTGCTCTGTGTCCACAGAACTACGTTAATAGATAGGACTTTCAATTGTGTTTGTCTTATGTTGACCGTAATGCAAACCTTATTTTCTACCTAGGAAAGTAAACATGTATATAAATCTTATTGAAACAAGACCTTCAATACGAAGTTTAAATTTACAATTACCTTTTACTATTTGCTTTTAACTATCAATGTTTTACTATTTGTTCTTTATTATTTTTCTAAGTTTAAATTGCTCTGTGTCCACAGAACTACGTTAATGGATAGGACTTTCAATTGCGTTTGTCTTATGTTAACGGTAATGCAAACTTTATTTTCTACCTAGGAAAGTAAACATCTATATGATTCTTATTGAAACAAGACCTTCAATACGAAATTTAAATTTACAATTACCTTTTACTATTGGTTTTTAATTATCTACGTTTTACTATTTGTTTTTTATTACTTTTCTAAGTTTAAATTGCTCTGTGAAGACCCTTCAAAGTCTTAGTTTATTTAATATTGAAAAAAAGTTTGAAATATATGCATTAGTGGCAGAATTGCTAAGATATCCCACTCATGCTTGAGATGGCGCCGAGTTTTATCCCAGCTGGTGAAAGTTTTTAGTTTCTTAATAATTCAAAAGTTTTTTTTTTTAAATTTAAACTATACATGTATACAGTATTCTCACTGGCTTCTGAAAAAAATAGTGCTTTGGCGAATCTGCTGGAGAAAAAAAAAACATTGAACAAGTCAAAAAAATATTAGCAAAAAAAAAATCCGCCCCCAAATACTGATCCGAATTCAACTATCGGCTATCGAAATTACCAAAATAAGTATACTCTTGAAATTTCAGAATGTTAAAAAAGAAAATAAATTTTACTCTATTAAAACACGAATGTCTGTAAAATTTTCCTTTTTTCTCAAGGTAATTCTCAGTTAGCTAATTGGGAACATATTTCTGAGACTTCTTTTTTTAAAAGTAAATATAATAATAAAAAAACAAACTTAAAAATCATTTATTACCAATGTTTAATTCACTATCCATTAACATCTTCTTTTATCCATTAATATCTTTGACGATAGATTGATAAGTTATTATCTATTAAAGTTGCCTTAAATTCTTTTTTTCCTTCTATTTTTTTTTTGTAATTTAAATTTGAGATTTTATAAAACTTTTTATTTTGAAAAAGAAACCAGAACAACAGCTTGCAGACAAGAAGAAAAAGAAGTTGTAATTATAGAATATTAAGTTATTCATTTCTTCCCAATATAACGCTTCACTGCAGATCTTGGTACTAAAGAACTCTCTCCGTAAACCAATCGTAATCACGTTGTAGAGATGGGTGAAGGTCACGTGCTAAATTTTAGTTACAAACCTATCACGTGATATTGCCAGCAGTTGAATGAACAAGGTTGGGTGATTTTGCTTGCCAAGATCGTTCTTCATTCACATCTCGTTTCTAAAGTCTATGAGAAATTACGATTGAGGAAGCTTAGCTTGTAGCTTTCGACGAGTTTCTCATTCAATTTGTAGTCATCTATGGATGGTTGACCGTGCAAAGCTAAGCACAGATGGCGCTAGGGGTTAAAATTCGTCGTAAGACTTCCAGGTTACCACTTCCCTTGGCTATCAATTAATGGGGTATGCCATCTTGTATGCCAAGCTACTTCGCATTGAATTTTACGCCTAAGCTTGAAAAATGGCGCCATCAAATATTATTATATTTGTAGTGTTTACAATATAACGCGTTTTTTAAATTTAAATTTCAACGAAACAACATAAGAAAGAAGCCCTGCAAGATGCAACTCAAATAACTAACTGTGGTATTTTACGCAAATGTAGCCAAACACCCAAAGCATGGCACACTTCAATTATGTGGTGATATTAATTTTCTTAAATTTGTTTTAGGCTCACAAAGAGTTAGAATTAATAAATTACTGAAAATTCTTATGAGTAAATTTAAACATAAATCACATTAAAAAAACTTCCTAGAATATTAAGCCTGTTCACACATCGCCTTGTAAGCATGGCATAAGCGGATGGATACACCGGAAGTTTTTTGAATTTCTTCCGGTTTTAGAAACTTGTTGTTTACATTCAGTCAACCATCCATAATTGAGTTCCAAACGAGTCCGTTCGTTTTTTTTTTAAAAAAATTTTTGTTTATTTTATGTTGGTTTATTGTTATTCAATGCTTTCTAACTTTTATTAAGTTTTACAGTGGAAGAAAAAGGTAAAATTGAAAATAATTAAGAAATGAATTTTCGTTGCTATTTTACTAAAACTTTTTCAAATTTTTAGTTACTTGATTATTTTTTTTTAATTTAGCTTTTACCCCTTACCTGTAAACCACTAGCTTTTTTTTGTCTGTTTCATAACCGTCGTTGAACAGCTGACCCAATTTTGAGTTTACGACTATCTTTTAGTTCAACTGCGTAGCCTTGTGATTTTGAACACAATCCAAATGACAATGGAATGCGTGGATCAAATATTGAGAGAAATTTGCGGTCTTGGAGGACTTTTTGATGGAAATAACCAGCATTAGCGATACATTGATGAGAAAACAACGAAAACCTCACATGGTGAGCCCGACAGTAAAAGCACTCTGACCCATGATCCATCTACCACTAAGGATAATTTGCGTCAGCTCTGTGGTGGGTGCGAATCGGGAGCAAAATTCCTATCCACAAGCTACCGTTGGGATTCGAACCTGGGTCACCACATGGGAAGCAAATACTCCACCGCGGCTGCGTTTTGATAAAAGACAAATGGATAATCAATCAATACTCTGCAAGGGTGGTATTATGACAGATAAAATGCTTAGGACCTATTCAAAATTTCGTTAACAAAAAAAAATATATTCTGACATGAAAAAACGATAAAAATATTGATTTTGTCCTTCGATGTAGAGACTTCTATCTCAAATTGATACACCTTTACAATTGTAGTGAACAATAATTATTCAACAATTATGACGGAGTTTTTTTTAACACGGATTGATCTCCAACCAATGAAGTTACAAGAAGCATGAATGATTAGCGTCATTTATCTGTTAAAATTATGAGAATCAATTACAACCAAAGAGTTTTTTTCCGATGCCCACCTGGGCTGACATTCGTCAATATGGCTCAGGGGATAGAGCTTTCGCCTTCCAATGAGTGACCCGGGTTCGAATCCCAACAATGGCTGGTTGTTATAAATTCTGCATCCGGCTTGCACCGACCACAGTACTTGACATGAAATATCCTCAGTGGTAGACGGATCATGGGTTACAGTCCCGTTGCCATCAGACTAACCTTGGAAGTTTTTCCTCTCTGACTCAAATGCGGGTTATGTTCCCTCAAAAAGTCCTCCACGAAGGCAATATTCGATCCAGGAGTTCTCCCATTACTTCTCCAGGAGTTCCTTTACCTTTTGGATTTTGTTCTAAATTACAAAGCGACGGAGTTGAAAATTAGTAGTTGTAAATCTAAAATTGGGTCGACTGTTCAACAATGGTTATGAAATAAAATAAAATTCAGGTGTATTAGGGCAGATTTGTTGGCCACTCTTTCAGGGGCACCATACTAGGTGGGCTAACGGCAACCAAAAAGTAAAAATTATATTCTCGAACAATTTTCCATGTTCTTCTTCTCCTCATCGATATTAATAATTAACGTGTATCTCACTATGGAATGGGTGATATAAGTTTGGCCTTAAGCCATAATATCGTGTTCTTGCTTCCTATAACTTCTGAGGTGTATTAATTTTAGATAGAAAACTCCTTCTCACTATACTCATAATTGTTCACAATTTCAGTAGTGTATCAATTTTAAGTTAAATTCATTTTATTGCACAATTTATTTTTATTTTAAAAGTTTTCAACAAGAAACAATAGAAGTATTTTTACCTCTTTCAGGTAAATCATGGTTTCCACAAGCCTGACCCTCTTTTGTGATCTTTGTATATTTTTTCCTTTTCTTTTTTACTTTGTGTTTGATTTTATGCAACATATGGTTTTATAGTTATTTTAGTGCGTAATGTTGTGCCTACGGCCTCGTGCGTCATTAATTCTACATTCAGTTTAATTATAAGTATATATGCAAACAAACATAGCATATATTGTATAGAGCGTTTACAAAAACTGTGTTTAAAGCACAATTTTTACTATCACGGCCCTTCTCCAGAATTCACATTAAACATTTTAAGTAATCTGATTTCTTCTATTGGCGAAGAAAATTGTTGGGGTAATGTAAAATGAAGTAGCAACACACGGTTTTATAGTTATTTTAGTGCGTAATGTTGTGGTTACGGCCTCGTGTCATTAATTCTACATTCAGTTTAATTATAAGTATATATACAAACAAACGTCGCATATATTGTATAGAGCGTTTTCAAAAACTGTATTTAAAGCACAATTTTTACTATTACGGCCCTTCTCCAGAATTCACATTAAACGTTTTAAGTAATCTGATTTCTTCTATTGACGAAGAAAATTGTTGGGGTAATATAAAACGAAGTAACCTTTCTAGTGCATGAAGTAATAATTTAAATTCCGTTTTTTTTTCTGCTTGTGTTCCGCTCTGTATTCTTTTCAAATTATGAAAGAAATCTGTTTTTATTGTATGAAAAGTAAAGGGGTATTTTAAATAAAGAACAGTTCCTATTCTACATTGTCTTACCTATTTCATTTTTATTATGTAGCCCCTGTAAATTTACGCTACTACTTCGCTATTATTCTAAGCAAAATTAAAAAAAAAATCTTGCACAAGAAATGAATGAGGTGAAATAATGTGTGTCACTGGGAGACAATTACCGATATTGCCTTAAGTTAAATGTTTGAGTACTTGCTGTAGTGAAAGAAACAGAGATTAACATAAATAGGGATGAAGAGATTCAAAATAATACCGCTCTTAAATTTTTTTACTTAATTACAATTAGAATAATAATTAATTGAAACGCATATAATTTCAGAATGTTATTTTAACAACGGGAACAAAAATATGATTCACTTTTCTAATATGCTCATTTGTATTTTGTAGATGAAATCTTACGACTTATTTAATTGCACTCGCATACAAACTATTTGTAATAGCTTTTTACCTTTCAGCTATCTTTTTTTTAATAAGGTTTATGTTCTCTGTGGTAGAATTTTTTCGGACTTTCTGCGACAAACCTCTCTAGCCCTAATATCTTTCTGCAAGATACTTTCAATAATAACAAATATACAGGGTTATTCATAATTCCTTCCGGGGTTTTGAAACGTTATAGTAAAGAAACGGAGACAAATATGGCAAAAAAGAACATATAAAATTATTCCGAAAGTATTCAAGTTTTACTTTTAGCAGTTGCCGGTAGATGGCAGTAACATGTACCACTGAAGCCAGTTGTAGTAAAGAAAAATGGCGTTCACAGGCGGAGGAATTATGAATAACCCTGCATATGTTTCTAATTTAAAGTGACAAAAGCGTTGTTTACAAAAAAAAAAACTCGATTTTGATAAAATAAATTGCACTTAAATTCTTTTAATAGAATATGCAATATTTGTTTTATTCTAATACTATCTATATTCTATACTGTGTATATTCTATACTAATACTGTTTTATTTGAAGACGATATTCTATGTAGGAGGAAAACGCTCAAATTATTTCCCTTTTCACATTTTGCAAACGATCATCTCACATAAAAAAAAAGAAAAAAGAAAGAAACTAATTTAAAATCGAGAAATCTGTTGCAGTAACTAACCAAAAAAAAAAATCTACGACCAAATCACACGAATCGGACTCTTTAATAAGGGGTTATTCAAATGTGTGTTTTGTTTCGAGATTTGGTTTTGCGACAATGTCGCCGTGTCACCGCGATTCTGCCACGGGGTGTATGTTTAACTTGCACTTAAGTTTAAGGAAAATGTGACCTTTTTTTTAATCATTTTCTGATCATGTGTTATATGTTCAACTTATAATTTTTTACCTTTCTGTTACTTTTTCTGATAGGGTTTAGTATATTAAACTTACACTTACATTTAAGGAAAATGCAACCTTTCTATTACATTTTGATTAGCTTTTGTACGTTTAACTTACAACTACATTTAGGAAAAATTTATTTCCTCTACGAATCACTTTCTGACGTTCTTCTACGGTCTGACGAATCACGTTTTTGCCTCTTTCCAAAAGAAGCACGTCGTCGAGTTCCAAAAGAAAGACCAGATGAAGCATTTCATCCCAACTGTGTGTTAGTTCAGGTTCAACCCGAAGATGGATCTGTCAAGTTTTGGGGGTGTTTTTCTTATTATGGATTGGGCCCCTTCACTGAGATGTTCACAAAAATGAACCAACATGTTTATTTGAACATTCTGGATGATTAGATGTTGCCTTTCAGTCAACATCTTCATGAAGAGTGTGCTGTCGATATCCCTATTTTTCAAGATGACAACAGCGAAGTTCATCGGACTGGAAGAATATATGACTGGTTTTATGAACACTCAGACACTCAATTACTTCTCGACTGGCCTGCAAAATCACCTGACTTCAACCCCATTGAAAATTTGTGGGACATGTTGGAACAACGGGTAAAATGCCGAAATCAGCATCCTCGCAATTTGGTGAATTTGCGCGATCAAATCCTCAGCGAGTAGCTTAAACTGGATTTGACGTACCTCAAAAACCTTGTGGACTCGCTTCCTAACCGATTCAAGGCTGTTATCGAATCCAAAGACGGTGTTACATGCTATTAAATGATGTTTTTTATGATTTCTCCAAGGGTGACAAATTTTTTGTCCGGTGTGCTTATCAAACGTATATTAAATATTCAACGCATATTAAAATTTCAAACGTATATTAAATATTCAACGTATATTAAAATTTCAAACGTATATTAAATATTCACTTATTTTTTATTATAATATTTATTGTTTTATAATTTTAAGATAAAGTTTTCAGAATAAATTGAACAAGCTCAATATTATACTAAGATTATTCACTACTTAGATAAATATTGATTTTAATATTGAAGTTCTCGGAAAGCTTTTAAATCTTAACGGTTAGTTTCATTACTTTTATAAAACAAATAATGCATCGAACTAAAACATAATATTTTCAATATCACTAGTTTTATTTTGTGTGTAATTATTACCTCCCGAAAATAAAATTGTCTATGAAAGGAAAATATTAAAAATTTTATTCTATTCATTTAGGAAACTCTCTAAGTTATTAGATTTTATCGACACTTTTGAGTACGATATTGTTTTAGTTGATCTATCTTGATTTAATTTTATTCTTGTCTCTTTGTAAACACATATTAAGGAAGTGGTACATAACATTCTAACATTAAATAAAATTTCATTATTTTTTCTTAAACTTCGAATGAAAATATTTTATTTGCTTTTAAGAGCAAAAACTGTATTATTTTCTAAAAAATATTAAAAAAAATGTAAATTGGATTGAATTAACGCAATGGTACAGTTATAGTGGCAATGATACAGTTAAGTTTTAAGTCCGTTTTTAGTTAAGTTTTAAGTTCAGAGCAGAAAGTATGCACGTTCTGTCAACGGACGTTTAAATGTGCTTTTTAAGACTTTAACCTATCTCGATGGTCTAGTAATAAAATTATTTTTAGCAATTTTAAAATGTTTATTTTAAATTTTTTTCTATCAATGAAATTTAATAATGGCAACACAAACATTTTATTCCATAAACCAATTAAATTTGATAACTCTCAAACCATTTAGGACAATTGTCTCTTTTGACGTAAATTAAATTTTAATGTCATTTAAAAACTATATGAATAACGATATAAACGAAGGATAAATGTTAGAGAATAAAGGTAAATGACAGTTCAATACGGGTCTTTAATTCGGGCTCTTATTTTTGGTTGATGTAGGTGTTTATGGCTAATTAGGCTCTTTGCCAATGTCCGAAGCAATTTGCAATGTGCTGGGCTAATTAGAAAGGTTTTCAGTATTTTCACATCTGATATTTTTTTTAGCTTGTTACAATCGGCCTATACATAAATTGGCCAATTAGAATCTATTCGAAGAATTACTCAAACTGAAATTCCAATCTACATTTAATTACACTATTTGAAATAAGCCTTCACTATTTTGAGCAGCACATTGCTATCTGCTTTAAAGAAATCAGGCCAATTGAACAATTAATATGCTTCTTTTTAACTATAATAATTCAATGGTACATTTTCTAATTGACCTACAGATATGTGGCTTCATTGCAATAAGTTTAAAAAGTGTCAGATTGATTGATTAGAAAATACTGTAGACTATTTCAATCAGCAGGTGCTAGACCCATGGCCTGTTTGCGAAGAGCCGAATTATTCAGTTTGAGTGGTCGGCAAATTGTTCCTTCAAATCGCTCTGGCTTAAAAATACAAGTCACTCTCGAATTGTAAAAAATAATGCTTATTTTTTTATAATTTGTCCAATATATTTTCTCTCACAAACATTATATTTTTCTTTTAAAAATATCATTTCTATTTCATTGGCTTTTTATTTAAAATAATTTTATAAAGGTAACCGTAAGATCAGGGGTCTGTCCAGACATTTTGTGAAAGGTCCGTTTTTGTAAAATTGTGAAAAAATTACTCGTAATTTGTGAGTATAAAATAAACGTTAAGTCACATTCTTTCATCCAGGGTCCTGCTTTTGTAAATTTGTGCAAATAGGGTTCTGTTATTGCAAAAAACTTTTTCAAGGAGTTTTTAAATTGTAAAGGCATACAAGATTTAGCTCAACACTGCAAAATTATAATTTAAAAAAAATGTAA
The DNA here is from genome assembly GCF_982258835.1 of Parasteatoda tepidariorum. Taxonomy (NCBI): domain Eukaryota; kingdom Metazoa; phylum Arthropoda; class Arachnida; order Araneae; family Theridiidae; genus Parasteatoda; species Parasteatoda tepidariorum. Next base: position 47,654,211 of record NC_141761.1, on the reverse strand, counting down.
ATTTTCAAAAATAAACTGCAATTGCTGCTACTAAATTAGAGATGCAACATACAAATATTTGGTATTTAGCCTATACTGCTGAACGCAGAATATTCATTTCGGACGAATAAAGGAAGAAGCGTCTGCCGAAGACAAAACTTAATTTGTTTACACCTGTCTTCCCCCTGGGAAGGGTTATTTGATTAACAAAACAATAATGAAGATAAAAAAATTTGTGAAGGGTCCGATTAAAAGATAAACTATTTTGTGAAGGGTCCGTTTTTATGAAAAGATATTTTGTAAACGGACCCAAGTTTCTTCTAAACAGACCCCTGAAGATTAAATAAATTATGAATTATCGGTTGGATCTAAATACAATCCAAGGTTTAAAAACTCATCACTGGTTATAAAAAGAACTAACTCGCTGAACCCCTTCAACTATTCCAAGTATCCCCTAAGGTTCCGCGGAGCACCTTTTGGGAACAGCTGCTTTACAGAACAACTTTGGAATGACTTAATTGACGATCAGAAATTGACGGCCCAAACCATCTATTCTGGTTATGGCAGTTGCATTCACATTTTACCTAATCATGCACTGAGTTAATCTCAGAACTTACTGTAGTTGACAGAACATGGATTTTTGCGCTGGACTTACTGTTGGAGGTTCTTAGTCTTTTCATTTCCTGTTAAGTACACGCAGTCTATTAGTCTCACTCACTTTTAGCGGTTTAAGTTCGCATTCAATAGATTCTTTTTGAGTCCCAGCTCAACCGAGATTTAATTTAGAAAATCTGCAAAGAAGAAAGGTTGAATAATGACAAGGACTCATTTCTTTATCATTATTTAAGTTTGGAAGAAAAAAAGCATAAATGAGAATTCTGAATTTAAATTTAGAAATAGCGTATGCAATAGTCTTTTTTTATATTGTTTTTTACTGCTATTTATTTTTCTAAAAAATGTACTACAAAAAATCTTAAGGATCTGCGTCGATGAAACACTAAGAGGTTTTTGGTTAAAAAATAGGCTTAATATTGTTGTTGAAATTTTTTTCTAAAAGCTTGATGACTTGATCAAAATTTTTCTCTATTCAAGCAATTAAAAAAACAAACTAATTTTCATCAGTTTTAAATTACTGCTACGAATTGTGAGCTTTTTTTTTTTTAACTACAATAAAATATACTACAACTATTCTTAAACTACAATAAAATAGAAAACTCTATGTACAAATACTTAGTTATTCTAGAGCGCATACTATTGGTTTTCGCGAGATCTACCACCATATTTACCATTATAAATTCTGCTTGTCCTGAAAAAAAAAAATTGCCTTAGGCACGAATCTCTAGTATAGGTTTAAAAATACTTTTTCCACTCTCTTTAAGAGCTCGAAATCTATATCTAGAAAAATCTCGTTAGTAAAAATAATGTACCGTGTCAATTTTATACCGAAAAATACCTGTGAGTTAATGATACATTTTTTACAACCTAAAAAGGGACACATGAGTGGGATAGTTTCACGTGTGACCTCTCACTGCATAATATCGGATTCATCATTGATATTTTATCAGTTATATTTTGTAATTTTTCGCACCGTTTTGGTTTTTATTATTCAAATTAAAATTAATGATAAGTGATCTATAAGAATTCGTATAAGTATTTATATTTTCAAGAAGTTTTGACTGTTATTTCAAATTTAATTTTTGCGCTTATTTTTTCGTCATTTTAGATTTGCCATTTTGCAATCAGATTGTTGATTTCGAATTTGGTTTGACACAGTTTGATTTCTTTAATCTGAAATGAAAATCTTGAATACGCATTGCTGTTTAAGATTTTCGCAATGCAGCTTTTTTGAACTCTTGGGCCCTCAAAGTCGATATTCAGTCCAAGTTTAAGAGTTACCTCACTTTTATCTTTACATTTTAGTATTCTATTTCTATCAAGACTTTAAATAGCGATTAATATTTTCTTCATGCTATTTAAAACTTGCAAGGTGGTAAATAAATAAACAATCAACAGCATTTATTATCGCATATGGAGTGAATAAATTGGTTGTGAAACAATGAGATCTTCTAACAATGTCGATATTCAGTCCAAGTTTAAGAATTACCTCACTTTTTTCTTTACATTTTAGCATTCTATTTCTATCAAGACTTTAAATAGCGATTAATATTTTCTTCATGCTATTTAAAACTTGCAAGGTGGTAAATAAATAAACAATCAACAGCATTTATTATCGCATATGGAGTGAGTAAATTGGTTGTGAAACAATGAGATACTTCTAACAATGTTTAAGATTTTTATCATGTATGTATGTGTTTAATAGAAATAAATATTGGTCCTTATTTCTTTTAGACACCAACAAGTTATTCTTGAATATAACGAAACAAAACGACCTTTTAGTTTCGAAATTCCTTAAATGCTTTTAATTTGTTAAAAGTTTACTGTTGCATTTTATTAATGATTCAACTAATTGAAGTCATTTTTTTTGTCATTTTTTTTTGTTAGGGCAAGGTTAACAAGTTTTCTTTTCTTATCTAAGCGACCTGACCCAAAGCCAGATTTAAATAAACAGGTTACAATTATATTTTATCGAAATATCAGTTTTTTCACTTCTTTTTTTGAATTAAATAGATACAGATAAATTTTGAAATAATTAAATTAAGGCATTAAAATTGTTTTTGTTTATAACAATCCAATTTCATTTTTTGACCGGCGTTTTGAACTTATCGTTAATTTTGTTGACTAATTTAATTTCGTTTGTTCACGTAACCCATAATTCCCTGACTTTGTAGTTTTGAACCATTTTGAACCCTTTTTTTGGCAGTTTTGAACTTTTGAACGATGCCTTTCACTGAATTAATAGCACTTGATAATATTGTTATCGGTAACTAATGAACAAATTCTTATTAATTTATTTAATTTTTCTAATTTTCTTATAGAAGCGATTCAGATTGTATTCACCAACTGGTATACTTAAATAACATTTTATAATTAGACTAAAATATTTGAAGTGTCTGTATAGGAGAAAGTTAGGATTGTTATCATATTCTTCACACGTTAGTTAGTTAAAAAAATTAATTCTTCACAAAATATTGTCTTATTGTAAAAAAAGAATCTTCATTAAAAGATGTTACATTAGAAACGGACTATTTATAATATTTTTTATATTAAAATATGAACCGTTACGATATTTGCCCTACCTGTAAAAACTGATTCTTCAGAAATCTGTATTCTAGGGGTGCACAACTTTTTTGATTGAAGGGCCATTTGCACGGCACGTAGATTAACGAAGGGCCGCACGCATAGTGTTCTAAGCACCAGATATTATCTGTAAACTTAATAACATATTTGCAGAAAATTAAATACTTTTAATTATTTGAATTTATTTAAAACTAAAAAAACTGATAAATTTTTAAAAAAAACTTTTTTCACTTTTCACAATAATTAATTTACTAATATATATATATATATATATATTGGGAGGGGTGATATAAATTCTAACCAAAAAAAAGCTTACAGAATGAAAATGCAAAAAAAAAAAAAAAAAAAAAAAAAAATACGTATTTTATAGAGTAATATAAATTTGAATTTAATATTTTAATGAAAGAAAATTTATAATGTTTAAACAAAAACCAAATTAAAAGAAATTTTTACTGTGTTCAGAAGTAATTTAGTTTCAGGTTCTCTATTATTTAAATCATTACTAGAATTTTGACTATAGGATGCCATATCTTTATCAGTATAAACATGAGTTTGTATTTCTTTATCAACATACATTTTAGTATTTAAACTAGCTTGTGTAAATTGACTTACACAATTTTTAATTGGTAAATGTGATTCAAAATCCGTTTGAGTTTGTTTACATTGAAATTGTTTAGTTTCCTCCTCATCTTCAGAGGGATTTTCAATTACTAAAGAATTTTTTAAAAAGTTGAAATCGCATAAACAAGTTAAGATGTGTTTGGCAATTTCATCTTTATTTCCTTCACTGGAAATATTTAAAATGTCTGAAATTTTGACTAAGTCCGAAAAATTGAAAGTATTACAAATTTCTTGTAGTTTGTTTGAAAATTCTTCATCGTTAGGTTCAAAAGAAAATTCAGAAAAATTTAAAATTTTGTTACGGTTTAATCTAGAAAAATCATTTGGAAACAAAAGTTTAAATAATAACTTAATTTTGTTTGCCGTCACTAATTTAATTGACGTTTGAATCACATTTATTTCCTTTAAAAACATTTTAGATGCACGATAAATACAATACTATATCATAATATTATATATAAAAAAAATATATAAACACAAGAAATACAATCTAACTCTATTCCATTATTCAAAATAAAATATTTAGATTACTACTCATATCCAGTATTACTAAAATATTTAAGCATAACATTGAGACAGATAAAAAAATGAGAGAAAAAAAAATATATCTACAGTAAATCCTTTCCATTCACACTTTTTTTTTTTTTTTCTTTCGCGCACTTAAATCGTAGCAATTCATGAATATTCATGATTAAAATTCGTGCACATTCTCTTTTGTTTTCCCTTTTTTAGAAAACAATTCTTGTAAGAGACTAATTCATTTTTGAACCAAAGTGAAATTTCTTTTTGAGCACTAATGAACATCAGAACTCGATGGATGGGACACTGTAGGGTCATCGGATGGGATACTTTCTCTGGTTTCAGGGGACAGCATTTCAGGCGCGACGAGGTATCAGTAGTACGGGTGGAAAATCGCCATCCTTCCTTCCTTCAACATTTTTTTCACTGCCGATTTTTTTCTCCTCCGGGGTTGATGGAAAATTTCAACGTAGCAGTCACAGCCGGTCAAAGATTTCCTCAGCAAGCAACTATGCTGCCGACTTGTAATATCAGGGCTCCAACCCTGTTATTAGTGTTGTATTTAGCTTGAAATAATTGCAGTCATAAGCCATCAGACGTTCTAAACAGGTTTATTAAATGTAGACTGGTATTGCTACAGTTGACGTCCAAGCTCCCTACGGGAGGGGACTGGACAAGACTCCGGACAATTCCGGCACAGCTTATCAGGATCACATTATGATGAAAAGGACACGCAAAACTATGCGCTCTTACGTTTTATACCAACATAGATTTGATGTAAAAAGGCACATTCGTACATTCCTTGTATCCTTACGCATTAAGGAAAATCATTTCTGCTTCCTTATATGGAATTGAAAAAGGGCACGATTCTATAAATAACTCTTCCTTTGAAATATAAATCTATTTATATTTCAATGGTATGTTTTCAGCCTTGAATTCCCAAAATAGAATCTCTCTACGCTTATTCTTTAACAAAGACATTTTATGAAAACGAAAGAGTTTTAGTTCTTTTATTAATACAAAAGTGTTTAATTCTTGTATTATATATATATATATATATATATATATATATATATATATATTGGGAGGGGTGATATAAATTCTAACCAAAAAAAAGCTTACAGAATGAAAATGCAAAAAAAAAAAAAAAAAAAAAAAAAAAAATACGTATTTTATAGAGTAATATAAATTTGAATTTAATATTTTAATGAAAGAAAATTTATAATGTTTAAACAAAAACCAAATTAAAAGAAATTTTTACTGTGTTCAGAAGTAATTTAGTTTCAGGTTCTCTATTATTTAAATCATTACTAGAATTTTGACTATAGGATGCCATATCTTTATCAGTATAAACATGAGTTTGTATTTCTTTATCAACATACATTTTAGTATTTAAACTAGCTTGTGTAAATTGACTTACACAATTTTTAATTGGTAAATGTGATTCAAAATCCGTTTGAGTTTGTTTACATTGAAATTGTTTAGTTTCCTCCTCATCTTCAGAGGGATTTTCAATTACTAAAGAATTTTTTAAAAAGTTGAAATCGCATAAACAAGTTAAGATGTGTTTGGCAATTTCATCTTTATTTCCTTCACTGGAAATATTTAAAATGTCTGAAATTTTGACTAAGTCCGAAAAATTGAAAGTATTACAAATTTCTTGTAGTTTGTTTGAAAATTCTTCATCGTTAGGTTCAAAAGAAAATTCAGAAAAATTTAAAATTTTGTTACGGTTTAATCTAGAAAAATCATTTGGAAACAAAAGTTTAAATAATAACTTAATTTTGTTTGCCGTCACTAATTTAATTGACGTTTGAATCACATTTATTTCCTTTAAAAACATTTTAGATGCACGATAAATACAATACTATATCATAATATTATATATAAAAAAAATATATAAACACAAGAAATACAATCTAACTCTATTCCATTATTCAAAATAAAATATTTAGATTACTACTCATATCCAGTATTACTAAAATATTTAAGCATAACATTGAGACAGATAAAAAAATGAGAGAAAAAAAAATATATCTACAGTAAATCCTTTCCATTCACACTTTTTTTTTTTTTTTCTTTCGCGCACTTAAATCGTAGCAATTCATGAATATTCATGATTAAAATTCGTGCACATTCTCTTTTGTTTTCCCTTTTTTAGAAAACAATTCTTGTAAGAGACTAATTCATTTTTGAACCAAAGTGAAATTTCTTTTTGAGCACTAATGAACATCAGAACTCGATGGATGGGACACTGTAGGGTCATCGGATGGGATACTTTCTCTGGTTTCAGGGGACAGCATTTCAGGCGCGACGAGGTATCAGTAGTACGGGTGGAAAATCGCCATCCTTCCTTCCTTCAACATTTTTTTCACTGCCGATTTTTTTCTCCTCCGGGGTTGATGGAAAATTTCAACGTAGCAGTCACAGCCGGTCAAAGATTTCCTCAGCAAGCAACTATGCTGCCGACTTGTAATATCAGGGCTCCAACCCTGTTATTAGTGTTGTATTTAGCTTGAAATAATTGCAGTCATAAGCCATCAGACGTTCTAAACAGGTTTATTAAATGTAGACTGGTATTGCTACAGTTGACGTCCAAGCTCCCTACGGGAGGGGACTGGACAAGACTCCGGACAATTCCGGCACAGCTTATCAGGATCACATTATGATGAAAAGGACACGCAAAACTATGCGCTCTTACGTTTTATACCAACATAGATTTGATGTAAAAAGGCACATTCGTACATTCCTTGTATCCTTACGCATTAAGGAAAATCATTTCTGCTTCCTTATATGGAATTGAAAAAGGGCACGATTCTATAAATAACTCTTCCTTTGAAATATAAATCTATTTATATTTCAATGGTATGTTTTCAGCCTTGAATTCCCAAAATAGAATCTCTCTACGCTTATTCTTTAACAAAGACATTTTATGAAAACGAAAGAGTTTTAGTTCTTTTATTAATACAAAAGTGTTTAATTCTTGTATTATATATATATATATATATATATATATATATATATATATATATATATATATATATATTGGGAGGGGTGATATAAATTCTAACCAAAAAAAAGCTTACAGAATGAAAATGCAAAAAAAAAAAAAAAAAAAAAAAAAAAAAAATACGTATTTTATAGAGTAATATAAATTTGAATTTAATATTTTAATGAAAGAAAATTTATAATGTTTAAACAAAAACGAAATTAAAAGAAATTTTTACTGTGTTCAGAAGGTCCCGGGGGCTGCGCATCAACTGTCGACCGGCCGCATGTGGCCCGCAGGACATAGGTTGTGCGCCCCTACTGTATTCAGTATTTAAAATTGGTTTCAAAATATTCAAATTTGCTTTTTAATTAGGTACGATCGCAATGAATTGATATTACATGCCCTGATTGCGCATTTTTAATGAAATGGAATTGTCTGATTTAAAGAAGGTATTTTTTTTCTTTTTTTGTCATAATACTGAAACTAATTTTTAATATTACAGTACTATCGTAGTTTTTTTTTATGTACAGGCATTATATTTAATTTAACAGTATCATCGTACTTGTTGCAGTTGTACTGCTGCGTTCGAAAAAATCGAATCGTTCGAATATAATTCTTGGAATAAAATACATCATACTCATTAATTTATTGATATTTTCAAGAAATCATGAATCATATCTTTACATTACACGTAACTATTCATAATTAACGTGATTTTCAAATCGCACATCTCGAATGGTAATTTCCGAAATTATCATCTCAATCGCATTTTAGAAATTTTAATCGCGATTTGTAATTTACGTGTTTTTTTGATTTACAAATGCTACATAGCCATATGTTTTGAAATAAAACATCACGGATTATTTTAGAAATTTAATTTATTTACAGTTCTAAATTTACAGCTTGAAACACGTCGTTTTGTTTATTTTTTTATTTTATAATTATTTTTGAAAAAATCTATTTTCATCAATGAATTCTGAAAAACGAGGTTAATATTTATTTGCAAACCTTACAATGCTATTTTATTACTTCGTTCACACCACGACAGCAGAGATGCCAACTTGCTCCAGACAGCGGATAATTATTTTCGAATAATTAGTTATTTGGCGAATTGGCCTACCAGTAATTTTTGTATGTACGAAACTGTGGCACTTAAAACAATTTTCAGGGGATAGAGCGTTCGCCTTCCAATAAAGTGAATCTGGTTCGAATCCCAGTGACGGCAACGTCGATTTGAATTCCGCATCGGGCTCACAGTGCGGACGTAAAATATCCTCAGTGGTAGACGGATCATGAGTTAGAGTCCCTTTGCCGTCAGGCTAAACGTGGGAGATTTTCGTGGTTTTTCTTTCCATGTAACGTAAATGCGGGTTAGTTCCACCAAAAAGTCCTCCACAAAGGCAAATTTCTCCCAATACTTGATCCAGGAGCTCCCTTGTCTTCTGGATTGGGTTCAAAATTACAAGGCTACGCAATTGTACATTGATAGTCGTAAACTCGTAATTGAGTGGCTGTTCAATGCCGGTCATAAAGTAAGGTAAAATAAAACAAATTTTAAGATTATAATTAACATGTTTTATTCCTAATACCATTGCTTGGGGTACGTTTTTGGAAAAAAACCTTCCTTTGCAATAAAAAATATTTTGAAGAAATGTAAAGCAAAGATCTATGTTTAACGATGAAAGTTATTTACTGTTATTGCATAGCTCATTCAATAATCATAAATAATAAGCTTCTTATCATCCATGACAACTCCGAGGAGAGATAGTCTTATTTTGTATTAACGTGATTCATTAGTCACGTGTTTTTTAAAAAATGTTTTTTCTTTCTGAGTAGTGTATCGTCTGCAACCTATACGATATGGATTATTTTAAATTTATATATTCTATTTTAATATACCATTATATTCTAATTTTAAATGTGTGATATTAGTGTAGTAGTATTCTTCCAAAATCTGTTATTTACTGACAGCTGTAGCGCTCTAACTTTTTTTCTGTTTTGACTTGTGTAAATCAATAAATAAAATCCCATTAAAATTTGTCAGGTGAGGAGTTGTTTATTTTTCCTTATAAATTTTTTTGATTAAAAAATGAATTTCAATTCAAAGCTTTAAAAAGCTTTGGTTTTCTACAGTCCGATGTTACAAAAAGAGATAGAGAGAGATTCTCTATTTATTTTTAAAATAAAATATGCGCATATTTTATGCATGCATTCTTTTGTGTTGCTTTCATCAAAATCTCTACTGTTTGCTTGCATGATTTTTCGTAGTTAATGAGATTCTGAGAATGAAACAGGAACTTTCAACTATTGCAAAATAGATCATAAATATTTCAGCTTGTTTTTGTTTGCAATTCTCGATACCTTTTTGTAACTCATTGTTGAAAATTTTATTGATTAATGAATTTCAATATATCTTTTTTTTAAAAAATATAACAAAATTTTCCATCTTTATTTTAAAAGAATTCTAAATTTTATACTTCTAGATTTTAATTTTACCTTTCGGCGAAATAAATAATCTACTTGCAATAAACAACAATGAAACTGCAACATCTCAACAAGTAAATATATGTTTTCTAAGCATTGATTTCTTTAAAACTTAATACCTTACGATCGCATCATTATGAAACTCGTTGCTTACAAGTTGTAACACTTAATTGTTGTTTTTTTCTCCTTCTTATCTCATTTTGCAGTTTATTTTTGTATCTTCTGTTATGTTTTAAAAATAGCACAAAAATTATGTCGAACAAAAGCGATATCTTTTGGGTGAAGGTTATTTTAATCGTTCGTCAGTTGGCATAAAGTCCCTTGGCGACAACTACCGAGAAATAAGGCCTTTGAGATCACCAAGGTCTTTCAGTGACGTCACAAACAGTAGTTTTCAACTGTGTAGTCGCCAATTTTAAAAATTTGTCATGGAACAATTAAAAATTTCGGTTGTCCGTTGGTTGTACTATTCTATATATCTATTATTATATTAATGGATATGTAAAAAAAAGTTTGCGAATTTCTCATGATGCGATCTTTGCATGATACGATACATCTGATTTTAACGAAAATGGATTACGTGACGTTTACCAAGTAGCAGTGAATAGCCGAGTAAGTGTTATTTATCTTTTGTTTTTTAATATTCGTTTTTTCAAACTTTATAATAGGTTTCTTAATTACATAATAAAGGAAGTCGCATTTTAAAGTTTGCAATGTTCCGAATACTCTGTATTGTTTTTTAGCGGATATTATAATATAAAATTAGCAAAATATTCATACTTCTGTAAAACTTTTGGTCGTAAAATAAAACAAATTTCAATATCATTTTTTTTTTGTGTAAATATTCATGAATTCGGACAAAATATAAAACTATCCTCGAAAATAAATTTCTTATGTCATTATAGCTGAACCTTTTTGTTATATATTAAAAAAAGCCAGTGAAATAAACAGTTCAGTTTTATTTCTAAAAGAAAGAAATTTTTTTCAAGAATGTTGATTGTCACTTAAAGCTTATTTATTCTTGATTATAGTATACTATTTGTCGAATTTAAATTTCATAAATACATATTTTACTTGAATTCAGAAAAATTCCCAATAGGAATGAATTAAAGTTCTTGTTCGTTATTTACATTGTTTTGGTTTATAATTTTAAATTATTTTTTAATGAAACTGTTGTTCATGCTTCATATAGCATAATTCCTTTCTAACAGATAAATTGCTTTGGTATATCTTGTGATGGAGTCGACGACATTAAAATTAATTATTAGATATCATAATTTAATTTTAAGGCGTCACATTAACCAAATATAGGTAAAAGTATTAAAAAATAATTTATTGCTTACTTTAAATTTTCAAATAATTCCAAACACACTGAAAAAAATTAATTTCTCATAAATTTATAAAGTTTTGAGCGTTTTTTGGAAAAAAAGGCAGTGGTTTTTCAAACACAAAAACAAAAGTTTTTCACGTGCATGCTTTTTTGATGTTTACATGTTATCTGAATCCCTAGGGATTTTTTTTCTGTTGAAGTAGGAACATTATTTCCACTATCAACCAAAAATAAAAATGCTCATTAAATAAGCGTTTTGAAAATTATTAAAATTTTTAAAGCATGGTATAACATATCTATGCATTATTTCGATACTTATATTATATAATACGTTATATCGATATTTTTTTAATTTTTTTTTCTTATCAATTTTGCATAAAGGAATGGAAATTATAAAAAATTGTTGTAATTGATATTAAAAAACTAAGGGAATTATTATAATTGATACATAAGCAAATGAAAGCACAGATTTACTGCATTATTTCGATATTTATATTATATATTACATAATATCAATATTTTTTGGAATTTTTTTTCTTATTAATTTTACATAAAGGAATGGAAATTATGGAAAATTGTTATAATTGATATTAAAGCCATGGGAATTATTAAAATTGATATATAAGCAAATGAATGCGCAGATTTATTGCATTATTTCGATATTTTTATTATATATTTCATAATATCATTATTTTTTTGAATTTTTTTTTTCTTATCAATTTTACATAAAGGAATGGAAATTATGGAAGATTGTTATAATTAATATCAAAGCCATGGGAATTATTAAAATTGATATATAAGCAAATGAATGCGTAGATTTATTGCATTATTTCAATATTTTTATTATATATTTCATAATATCATTATTTTTTTGAATTTTTTTTCTTATCAATTTTACATAAAGGAATGGAAATTATGGAAAATTGTTATAATTGATATTAAAGCCATGGGAATTATTAAAATTGATATATAAGCAAATGAATGAGCAGATTTACTGCATTATTTCGATATTTATATTATATATTACATAATATCAATATTTTTTTGAATTTTTTTTCTAATTAATTTTACATAAAGGAATGGAAATTATGGAAAAATTGTTATAATTGATATTAAAGCCATGGGAATTATTAAAATTGATATATAAGCAAATGAATGCGCAGATTTACTGCAGGAACCATAATGTTAAAGAAAAATCTTTTATTTATTAATTTTTTCGCGAAATATATTGTAGAAACTTACAGCTTTAAGGACTTAAAAATGTTTATATATTTTTAAAGATTAATTGTTATTTTTTGATGATTAATTGATTTTCATTAAAGTGTGCGTGTCATGCAATTAAAAAGATGCTTATTTTAATTTTATATAAAAAAAAAAATAATTGTTCGTAGAATACCCCTTAATCATTGAGCAGTTAAAATTAAATTTGCAATTTTTCAAATTTGGATGAGTTCTGGAATTTTATTTACAAGAATTTTTTTTGTATAAAATCCTTTTCTATTTTGAAATGCAAATAATATTGTTAATAACAACATCAAATAGAACCTAAGTTACAAAACAGTAAGGTTTGCTTTTTACCAAGGTTTTTTTTCTCTTTCGTCAGAGAACGCGAAATTATGACGTCATGACCTCATTAGATGCTTATTTGTAATGCTAGCTACTATTTCAAGTATCAGATTTTGTTTTATCTTTCAATTTGTTCTAAACATAAATAGATAATTCAAATGCAATTTCACTAGTAGTTATTTTCTTATGTAATAGAAATTTTGGAATTAATAGAATCTGATTGATGTTAAAGAAAAAGCTCTTTATGTTAAAGATAAATGTAAAGTTTACCTTTATATTTTCAATGTAAAAATTAGATCTGTACTTATACACAACTTAACTCAAAACATTGCACGTGAGGTTGGGTTCCATCTGGTGAAAAATTTATAATTTATTAGGATATTGGAAGAAACTGAAAATCTTGGAGAAAAAGAAAAAGTGGAAAAATAAAATTACCAATATTAATAAAAATAATATCTATTAAATTTTATAGCTGGTTGGTGCTTTATATAATATAGTTAAATTCATTACTTTTTTGAATTTAATTCATCTTACAATATTTTTTTCTGATAAAATTTATTAATGTTTAAAACTTATTTTATTGCAAAACTTTTTTCAATGAACTGAATTTTCATGAATGCGAATTCAAATAAAATTGAACTTATTTTTAATAATATTTAAATTGTATCGATAGTTTTTGTAACTAAATATTCTACCCATTTATTATTTATATTTTTCATAATAAAGTAACATTAACAAGAACCTTAATCTGAGATTATATTTAAATAATTTACAACAGCATTCAAGGAGTTACAGCGAATTAAAAATACGGCGAAGATCTATGAGTAGGTGACGTCATAAAACGTGGTGAAGAACTGATGGGATAAATTTCCTCCGAAATCGCACAACCTTATGTGTCTAACCTTGAAATAGTCCTTTTATTCTTTTGAATTATAACAAAATATATGATATTGTATTCTAATAAAAAAACTGAAAATCCGCCACTTTAAAGTATTTAAGTTCCAGTTACTTAGCTAAAGCAAAAATATTTTACTTCGCTCATAAAAAATATGAACTAACTTATTCCAGTTTTCTCTTCATACAAATCTGCACTTCCAAGGATGACGTCACAAAGTTACTGAGAAGCCTTGACTCTCAGTGGCTATACAATGACATGCATTAAGATGCAATTTTTAAAAAACTAAATAAAAACACGCATAAATAGTTGAAAAACTTAGAGGATGAAGGTTCTATTTGATATTTTTGAAATAAATGAAACTTCACGGTGAAAGATCTTATAGTTTCTATAGGGGTTTCCAACCCACATGAGGCCGGGGGCCGCAATTAAAAACACCAGTCAAATGGCGGGCCGCAACTTTATAAAAATTTTATATAGGAGTCTTTTATGTTTGTAGGAACAATATTTCTGTCAGATTTTTTATCAAATTGTACAAAACTAAAGTATTAAATTACAAATTAAAATAAAAAGTAGATTTTTAAAAATATTTTATTACATACTAAAAAATTCTGGCCACTAAATTTAAAAATGTAAATAATTTCGTCCAAAATGAGTGGTTTCAAAAAATTAAACCGGAGAATTTCTTCGAGAAAATTTCTGATACGCACATGCTAAATTATATTCACAAAATACAAAAAAAAAAAAAAAAAAAAAAACGAAATAAAAAAAGAGCAACATACACAATTATTTTTTTATTTGAATAAATATTTTCTTGAATGCAAAATCTGAGAAATAAAATTTTAATGAAGATTTAAGATAAAAAGATAGTTAGATATTAAGATTATTATAAATATTTAAGATAAATAAAAAGCTGAGTAATAATAATAAAAAAATAACAAAGTGGTAAAGTTGAAAATAAGAAAAAGGGAAATAAAAAACATCCTCTTAATTCTTAAAACAAATTTTCAATGCTACAAATAATATTTTCCGATTAAAAATTATCCATAAAACGTTAAGAGATATATAATCTAAAAATACAGTGCTATCATTAAAACGCTTATAAAAAATATATACAAAATCTAAACAGAAAAAATTAAAATCGATCTTAATTTTTGAAAAAAAGATGTCTCAGTTTTCCAATTACCGTACTTTAAAAAATAAGTGAAAAATGAAGTCTAATAGAAACCCTCTTAATTGCGTGTCGTCATAAAACCGTTTATAAAAACAAATGTTTTTAAAAAAGAAAAAGCTAGATTGAAACCAAACCAAATATTGTTCTTAATTTTTAAACAACAAAAAAAAATTTAAACATTAAAAATCTCAATTAAACTTTTTCATCTTGCCTTATCTTTTGAAAAAAAACAAGTAACCGTAAAATAATGACGTTCACAGAGTTCATTCTTGAAACGAAGAAATTTTTTCCCTGTCTTTTCTAGGTAGATTTGTTTAAAATTCCAGGATTTAAAAAAAAATCATAGAATTTATATTTAATTAGAATGAAAATTAGAATCATAAATAAAACTGCATCTCTTAGAAAGCATAAATAAATTATTTTTATTTAAAAAAAATCAAATGATTTTAACTGTACTTACTCTGATTAAAACAGATTGTCAGAACTGTAAACGTGTCTTAAAGGGATAATAAATGAAAGGGAATTTACTAGGCTGTATTTAAAAAAAAAATAAATAAAAATAAAATTCTTGATAAGTTCTAAAAAATATATATAAAGAATCTGTGTATAGATGAAGTAAATTGCATTTAATCAACATAAGAACATTTTTAAAAATGAAAACGTAATAAACAATTAAAACCCAACATATTAGCATGGATAAAAAAAATTCATTATGGAAAAGATAAGCAACAGAACGATTGCAGAACTTGATGGAAAGATACTAGTTTAAGAAGAAAATTATTAAAAAAAAACAACAACACAATTTTAACTTAAAATGTATTTTATAAAAACATATTATTACATATGATAAAAAACTAACAAATATCTGAACAATCCATATTTATTTAAAATTAATCCATATGGAGAAGCGAACTAGCAACGCCACCTAGCGAGAAACTAGAAAAGAAAGTCAGAGACAGTGAGAGAGTGTGGTAGTAAACGAACGATTAAAAAGCTTGCCCTGCAGTGCTCCCCTTAGTTAATTCTTCTTATTTAGTTTTGTTTATGTTGTGTCTGTGAATTTGTTATGTGCATATATAATCATGTTGTTTAGAAATAAAATAATATATGCCACCAATACCTTTTATTCTCCCCTATGCACAACATCTTTACATCCATAATTATTAAATTAAATAAAATAGAATAACTAAAAAAATAATTCTTTTTATCAACAGACAAGCAAAAATAAATAAAGGATAAAAACGTTATATTTTTAATCCTTAGCTATAAGATAAATGAATTATCCTAAAATATGAAACAAAGCTGCCAGGTAACAAAAAATAAAGGGAGAACTTATTTAATAAAATAAAAGAACGATTTTTCACTAACTAAATTGCCCTAAAAAATTAAAAATAATGAAAATATTATACAAATAATCTGTATCGCATTGAAATTAAATCATCTTTTAAATTAACTGAGGAACGTTTAAAAAACAAACTAAAGTGCAATATGTTAAGATCTTTTATTTAAAAAAATGAATCATAAATACGATGGATAAATAGATAGAAAAATTAATAATACGATTGTAAAACGCGAAATTAATGGAAAAAAATGTTGAAAAAATTATTGAAGTTAAGCCAAATTATATAATAAACTAAAGATTTATTAAAATCACCAAATTACTAACGTAAAAGAAAATTAATGATTACAAAACGTAAAAACAGCATAAAATATCGTCTGTTTTTAACAATAAATAATCCTATGCGTAGGAATCATTTGCTTTTATTTTTTTTACCAAACGGAAAAAATATTATTAAAGCAGACGATTTTTAACGTAATCGTACATCAGACAAAACTTGCTAATGATACCGCAGTTCAAAGGAATCAGAATTCATTCAATTAAAAAATATTGTTTCTTTAAAAGATATAAAATAAATATAGGTGATAAAAAACGTTTTGTTTGTAATAATTGATGCATCATCCGAAATTATAAAACACTAATTTGCAATAAAGTATGACGCAAATTGATAAACAAAAATGGATTAAAAAATAGCCGAACATGTTAAAGCTCTCAAGGTAGAGGTTTCAAGTTACTTAAGACGGACATCTAATTGACATGACTCCAGAAGCGCTTGAGAATAATAGAATCGTGAGGATACACTAATAGACCCTTATGCAACTGAAACAAATTCGATCGAACTACTAGTTATCGCACAATTTATACCAAAAATGTCCGTTCCCCGATTCAACTGCAACGTTACAAACGTATCTTGTCACGTGACTAGCACGATAGTTAGAATTCCAAGGATAAGTGCGATAGAATTATTTCTGACCAATTATGAAGCAGATATTCACTGTTAAATGGCGGTTGTTGAGTGAATCAATAGGATAGAAAGATAAAAACTTGGTTATATGTTAACAAACACTTTGTGTCATATATTATGTAAATAAATCGCTGAATTGAACAATGGTATACTAGTTTTTGACTAAGAGAGGAAAAGATTTCGAATTGCTTAATGGCATTTATAAAGTAATCTCCGGATTGAAATTCGAAACTATGATTCGATCTGCATCAGTAGTCGCTTTTAATTCATGTCTGTTGTTTGTAATTAATTACTGAAAAAAAAATTGCCAATATTTCGTTTATTTCATAATTATCATTTTCTACTAGCTAATTGCAATTATATATTCTCATTACAGTTCTTGATGCGGACGTTTTAGAATCTGGTTAGATGTAAGTGTTTTTTGATGCATAAGTGTTTTAAAATTGTAAAGATATTAGAAATTACAAATTGTTATCTAAGACGAATGTTAAAAAGAACTTTTATTATAATTTAAGCTTTGTTATCAAAATAACTTCAAACGTTTAATTAATAGAATATTAGAACTGAAAACTCATTATCGTTGTGTCTAAAATTGTTTAAAATAATTAAAAGTGCTAGTCAATTGATACAGGATGGAAAGTACTGAAATATTTGTTTAGTTGTTAGATTAGATACTTAATATTTTGTATTAAATTGTGTATTTATAAATTTTTTAAAAATATTGTACATAACTAATATGTAAACATTGTATGCAATTTAAAAAAAAAACAAACAAACTTGTATCTAGATTGATTATTAAGCATTTTTTTGTGTTATGCCGGGCGTATTTTGTAAATCCCGAAATGAAACTCTGCCTTTATTTGTGATGAGGTAAACCGTAAGCATCATTGTGAAGAATATTTATTAATTACAAAAATCCAGTCTGTTCTTATTTATTTCTCGGTAGTTGTAGAAAAACATTTAATCAAAATTTTACCTTCTTAACATAGATTCAAAAACTCGCTATCAACATAGAATTCCATTAAATATAAAGTTTTAAATAATCTCAGGAGATTTTTATATTTTGCTAAAATAGAACACCAAATTCTAAAAATATTTTTTTCCTTCTTTTTAACAGACCAAAATTATAGTTTAAAAATGTATATACATTTGCCTTTTTATTTCTTCTCATTTGTGAAGTTGTTTTTGATTATTTTCTTATATTTCTCTCGAACTTAAAGGAGAAAATATAGGCTGTTATTATCATTATTTTTGAAAAATTTACATGAAAATTAAACTCTCTTTGCCAATTCTTTTCCGGAAAATTAAACTCCTTCTTACTAAGTTATGAAATACTTATTAACGAACGATTGTGCGTAAAACAAACAAGAAAACCTAAATTAGATTCTCTTTACCTTAAGTCTAAGAGACTTTAGCGTGACGAACTCCTAAACTTCAGTGACTCAAGCACCCTGATTTCATCAATGATTGGGTAATTCTTCTCCAGTTAGGTATAAAAGCTGTGTGAAATGAGGAGTAAATGGAAACTTAGAAGTTTTTCAATTCAACTGAAGCAAATGATATTTAGAATCGTATGTTTATTGTATCTCTTTTAGAAATTTTTTTTAATTTTATTTTTCTTATAGAAACTAGACATCAGTGGGACGCTGCCTTTCTAAAGGAACTTTTTTAAATGAAGCATCCTTTTATTTCTTATTGATGCAATTTTGTTCCTTATCGATACAATGAATTTTTTTATCTTTTTTTAAAAATTAATAAATCGTACTTTAATGCTATGTTCATGTAGTTGTTTCTTTGTAAAACTGTTCTCATTAACTTCTGTATCAAATATTGGGTCGCTAAAAAAATGTTAAAATTTTTTCAGCATTTTTGTTTTAAATTTTTGATTATTGCAAAATATTGTACGAAATGTGCATGATTTAGAATTTTAAGTTTACCAGAGATAAAAATATTAAGAACTGAATAGTTTTTTATTCTTAAGTTTTCCTTACATCTATGAAGCGGAAAATATTATGCTCCATCCATAACAAACAGTCGTCAGAGACAGAATTTTATTTGGTGACTTATAAAACTAGTATAAATATCTAAACTAATATAATATGTAACCATATATACAGACTAAAAATACTAACAAAAACTAACTGAACTATAAACAAAGTAACTAAAAATACTAACTAAACTATAAACAAGGGCTGAAATTTAATTATCGAATTATAGAATTAATATATTTACATATTAGTCGTAATGTTTGCAATGAAACAAGTTTTTTTCTAAAAAAAAACTAGCTATAAATATATATAATTAAATCAGGGGTGATTGTGCTCCGGAAAAAATCCGGATTCCCGGATTTTTCGCTAATTGCGATCCGAAAGTTTCCGGAAATCCGAAGTCCAGAAGTTTCAAGAAATCACCGATCGCATTTATGTATAAAAATTCTTGTATATTTTATTTAAAGATATTAGAACGAGAATTTATACTAGGCATCTCTTTCATTTGTAAATATTTTTTCTGTTAGAATAATAAATGTGATTAGAGATAAAAGTAAACTTACACATAATTATTCATTTAAATTATGCTGCATATAATTCATTTAGAATATCATGATTTGAAAATTTCAATGATTTAAATTTATGAAGATATAAATTTTTTGAATGATTTTACTCAAGAAATTTTCAGGACTTTTTATTTGAGCCCACAATCACCCCTGATAATTGTATACATTTTAGTAGACTACTTGGCAGACGCACTAGAAATACCTAATAACTTTCAGTTAGCTAAGTTTTAGTCTTTATTCTATTATACACAATGGAACGTTTCCAATTTAACCGTCTTCTTTTTATTTCTTATGTCTTATAAAAGACTAACTCTACGATAGAGGAAGGGAAAGTTTAATGCCCTTGAAGATTTACACTCCTTATATAAATATGAGTTACAAATTATGTATTTAAAGCATATATATGCGTAAAATCGCAGTTTCGAAAACTGAAGTTTGTACAAATCTATTAGCTTAATTTTTTGAAAAAATTGAAGTGTCTTAGCACTTGGTTCAGCCATAGCTTTTTAGATTTAAAATGAATTTTAAAGATAATGAAAATTAAAACCTCTAAACAATAAAATTTTTCATTAAAAATTAATTATAAATTGAATTTTTAAAAAGTACTGTGCATTATTTCATAGCATTTTCGACTTCACGAAGT
This sequence comes from Parasteatoda tepidariorum, assembly GCF_982258835.1. Taxonomy (NCBI): domain Eukaryota; kingdom Metazoa; phylum Arthropoda; class Arachnida; order Araneae; family Theridiidae; genus Parasteatoda; species Parasteatoda tepidariorum. Next base: position 47,633,953 of record NC_141761.1, on the reverse strand, counting down.
TAATCGATTTTTTTTCAATGAATTGCGTATTTCTTAAACCCTGTACATATATTATTATTTTATGACTTTGAAATACTTATAAATAAAAATCAGGACATTTTTACGTGATAATTAATTTTATTTAAATAGTTTATAAATTCTTTTAAAATTAAATTTAATTAAAAATATATATTAAGGAGGAAAACAGTAAAAATTGAGAAAACAATTTACCGCCTTTTGGGAAATGTTTTCTGGTTTGAAGTTTAAAACTTTTGTTTTTCACTTAATCATGATATATTTTATAACCATCGTTGAACAGCTGACCCAATTTTTGGGTTTATGACTACTAATGTTCAACTCCGTAGCCTTGTAATTGTGAACCCAATCCAGAAGACAAGGGAACTCCTGGAATTGGGAAAAATTTGCCTTCGTGGAGGACTTTTTGATGGAGCTTACCCGCATTTTGAGTTACATGGAGAGGAAGACCACGAGAATCTCCACGATTCCATAGTTTTTTTGTCATAAATTATACCACAAAAATTATTTGTATATCTTGTCTAACTATTAGGCCCTGCCCCTGCACGCTCCGCTTGCCAACCCTCGTGGTTGTTTCTCATTCATCTTTTTTTCTTCAAAAAGAAAATTTAAAAAAAAAAAAAAAACAATACATTTTTATTAAACGTTTAATTACTTTTACACGGTTTTGTTTAATATGTTTACCGCATCTAAATGAACAATTAACTAGATTTAAAAAAAATTAATGAGCTGAACTAGAAAAAGATTTAATAAGTGTTAAGAGTTAATTTTATTTAATACTTGTAAATAAGAGTTAATTTTATTTATTAACTATATATAACGTAACCTTATACCATATAAGAGTTCAAATTGGAAACTGTTTTTATCTCTTGATTTTTTTATATTTTTAAAAATTTTGATATTGATGTTAAGATTTATGTCTGGCAGCATCTTGCTGAACATTATCAGCCATTTCATTTATATTAACTTGTTATCTTTAATAACAGAAATACTTAAATCAGAAACAAGGGGATTTTTACAGCCGTTATACATAATTCATCAATTTGAACAATTGAGCTAATTGTTTTGACAATGAACAAATTTTACATACAATCGTAATTTTTTTCTTTCTTTAATTTAAAATTTAGTTTGGATTATCTTTTTACATCTCATTGCGCTCACGTATAAAGAAAAATTCAATCGCCCTTACAACCTTGACTTTCATTAGTAACCCTTATGTCTTAGAAAATGTCGTAATAACACCTAAAATCACGATTGTGACATGCATCCGCCATGGTGGCATTGGAGATGAATTTCTTTAAAAAATTTTTAAAGTAAATATCTAATTGTTAAGCATCTAATTTTTTTTTTGTTGCTAATTTATGTGCTTTCCAAGTGCCATCAAAATTCCTGCCAAGTGCCAGACGGCTCTACCTCTTCTTCTTTGAACAATTTTGTAAGGGCGCTGGGCCCATGTCCGAGAGTTCGTGGGCTTGAACCCCGCCGGCCGAAGTAGTAAATCTGTCGAGCCGCAAAAGTCCTCCATGTTCCCATAACAAATCAATACCTCTGGGAGTACTGGATTGGAGATCGATCGTTCTCTGATTCAGGTCAAAATTACGATCTGTGGATGAATGAATGGATGTATGAATGGGTCCGCCCTATAAACAGGTGCGTGTGGCAGAAGTCGAATTCTTGGCCATAGATGGCGTCACTGAAAAACAAGAAACGCACAGACTGCCTTAAATTTGCTCGGTTTCGCCAAGCAGGCTTGCCCGTGTGGCAAGTAGCATTAGAAACAACAACAACACAATTTTGTGATCCTCACAAACCACCGCCTCCTTTTTCTTAACGAAGGGAGAAAGTTTCATGACTGATTACAGAGAGGGTTTTTAAATGTCTCCTTCCAAAACAAATTGATGTGTTTTAGTGTTCTTTAAAAACTATTCCAATTGGAAAATTATTCTACGTGACACGTTTTTAAATTAACACACACTATATATTTTCATTGAAATTTTCGTTTCAAAAAGCTGACAAAGGATGAGAAAGCAAGATCAAATGATGATAATGATTATCTAAGTTCACTTAATAATTATAATAAAAGTAATGATATTCAATCAACGCTTGATTTCACGTCTGTAAGAAGGCGGGAAATTTGGCTGACAAACCAAATTTGTCACACAAATAACTTGTTTATTAAAAATTTTTACGCAGATCGTTTGGTGATCGTTGCTTTAGAATATGATTATATAAACCTTTGAAGCAGAATTATTATTAAACATATTTTTCATGCTTTTTTTTCATTATTTTATATCAGTTCAGTTCAAAATAAGTAAAAAAACTATTATATTAAGCCAGGGGTCTGTTTAGAAGAAATTAACGGACCTTCACAAAATATCTTCATAAAAACGGACCCTTCACAAAATATTATAACTATAAAACGGACCCTTCACAAAGTGATTTTTCTTTTAATCGGACCCTTCACGAATTTGTTTATCTTCATTATTGTTTTGTTTATCGAATAAACCCTTCCCAGGGAAAAAACAAGAAAGATGGATGTAAACGAATTAAGTTTTGTCTTCAGCAAACGCTTCTTCCATTATTCGTCAGAAATGAATAATCTGAGTTCAGCAGTATAGACTAAATACCAAATATTTGTATGTTGCATCTCTAATTTAGAAGCAGCAATTGCTGTTTATTTTTGAAAATTTAATTTTTTCTCATTATAATTTTACAGTGCTGAGCATAATTTCGTATCTCTTTACAATTTAAAAACTGCTTGAAATTTTTTTTGTAATAACCGGACCCTATTTGCACAAATTCATAAAAGCAGGATCCTGGTTGAAAGAATGTGACTTAAGGTTTATTTTATATTCACGAATTATGAGTAATTTTTTCACAATTTTACAAAAAATGGACCTTTCACAAAATGTCTGGACAGACCCCTGATTAAGCTTTATAGTAATTTATGTTTATGAAATATAGCATGAAACATCGGTGTCTTTTTCTGAATTAAACTTCTAAACACGGCTCACTTCCAAACATTAATTTTGCACTTATTTGCAGTTATTTAGTTAAAATCAGCGGTTATTCATCAGTGAAATTTTTTTTGATGCATAAAATAAATTGTTGAGATAAATTTTTAAATAGGAATGAAAAACAAATTTCGAACTACATTTATTTTGTTTCATACTTTAATATAAATAATACTTTAACATCTAACATACTTTAATATAATTCCGATAATCTAACAGATTCCTTTTAGTAACTATTAGACTGTTTTTAAAAAATACCAAATATATTTTTTCTTGTAATTAGAGCGTCAGAAAAAAGTAGATAAAAGGAACATCGGTGTCTTATCTGCGTCAGAGGATTAAATGAATCTTCTACATTCACAGTAGAAAATAATAGAATACTTTTGTCTCATAAAATCTCCTTTGAAAATTGTTTTTTAAATTTATTTAGCCACTCATTAGTCTTTTTTTTCAATATTAATTAATAGCTTTATTCATTAATAATTAGTTTTATTAGGAAAGTTTTTTATTTATGAAATTTAATTTAATTTTTATGTAATATATTTTTTGTTAAATATAATTAGTTTTGTTAAGGTGATTAAATGGAAGGATTTATCTAAAATATTTACACCCACGTTTTCTACAGCCATTTTTAGCTATGTTTATGACTATAAATAGTGTTACATCTAAATTAAAAAAGCATTTATTTGAACGATTTCAAAATGTTTCATTTGTAATTAACATAGATTTGAGATTTGGTTTTGCGATATAATTCCGATTCTCTTGGGTTAAAATTTAAATCTAGTAATTCCGCTCGGTCACCATTAAAACTTCATGTGCATTTTTGTTTTTTTAAACCACTAGAGGGCTCCGCCCCCTGCTCGCTGACGCTCGCCAACCCCCGGAGAATTGCTTCGCAATTCTTGCTTGGTTTGCTTCGCAAAACCAAGAATGCTTTGATTTCATATATTTCAATATTAAACTGAATATTAACTGTTATCATCGAAAAGAATTAATTTTCTTAAATGCAGAATAAGCAGTGTGTCAATATCAATGTCACTTTTTTTCGTTGACTACAGTTCCTTCTATGTCCTATTTGTTCTTTAAATGAGCCAAAATTGTCAGAAATTAACATCAATGTGCAGATATAATCTTAATATGAAACTTGTTTAAAAAAATGATAATCACAATAATACAGACTTTGTCCCAAAGAAATGAATATATTTTTAACACATTTAATTCAATATATATATATATATATATATATATATATATATATATATATATATATATATATATATATATATATATATATATATATATATATATATATATATATATATATGCAAACACTATAATATTTTTCAATAAGCAATATTGTTAAGAACAGGGTAATTTTTAAAAAAATATTTTAATAATATTCAGCAAAATAACTATAAATGAAAACATTAATTTTGCGGAATTAAAATAAACAATGCACCAATAGCATTTTCTTTACGCTAAATACATTTATAAATTTGACATTATATATATATGTTATAATATTTCTCTATATACAATATTGTTAATGACAGGATCATCTTTAATAAATATTTTAATGTTCTCCTTCGTTGTGCATCTTGACAATGCCACATATAATTGACCATGAGAAAAAATAGGCCGTTCAATATATAGCCCAACTTTATCGAAGGTTTGGCCCTAGGCCTTATTAATTGTTAAGGCATAAGCTAATCTAACAGGAAATTGTCGTCGATAAAGCACAAATGGTAAGGAAGAATTACTTGATAATGTATTTAATTCTATTCTTGGAAGATTGACAATACTACCATTTTTATTACCAGTAGCAATTTGGCAAGTCAATACTCTTTTCCCTATTTTAAGAACAGTCAATCGAGTTCCATTGCAAAGGCCATCAAGAATAGATATGTTCCTGATCAGCATTACAATGCATCCAACTTTTAATTTGAGCTGATGAGGTGGCAGTCCCGGGAGATTTATGGAGTTTAAATATTCAATAGAATACCTTAAAGTAGCTTCTTCTTCTCTCCCGTCTGATTTATCTACTCCATATAGTGTGGCCTTATCAATACTATAACTTATAACCTCTTATTATTAAATATCTCTTCGCTTATTTACTGTATTCGCGATCGCAACGCTCGAGTACGCCGTCTAGCGGGAGCCTGTAAATATCGGACATTAATTTATCACGTTTTCATTTAGTTCCATCAAAGTCATTGACTGAATCAGACGCCATTTTTTAGCAGCAAATAAGAAACAAAATTTCCTTAAGGAAAAGGCCGAAGAACTTGAAAAAAATCTCCAGAATATTAGTAAATCTTTCAGGAACAGAACACGCCAAACATTTGAAGAAAAATTCCTCAATAATTTTTTATTTCTATTATCAACAAACTTGCAACTGATGACTTCCGATTTCGGATACTGTTACAGATGTGTGTATTAAGGTAAAATGCATTTCTTCTGTCTTCAATTCATTACGAATTAAAGTGAAGTCAACATTGCTTTCGTCATTCCAGTGAATAAATATGAATTCAGAACATACAGAATTGTAATAGTAGTTATAGCATATTCTTCTTCGTTATAGAATAGTATATATTTCTGTATCCATATAATTCGGAAAACAACAATAAAAAATTATCCAAGTTACTTGAAATAGTGCCATTTGTGCTGATTCTTAATTAATTTAAATCGTTTTCTTGGTAAGTTTTTTTTAATTTTGAAAGAATAAGTTCAACTAGAATTTAGCTATTCTGTTTTTAGCTACATATTCAAATTCATATCAATTATAAAATTTTGCTGTGTAGTATGTTATCTAAAAGTAATGAAGGTATAAACTATGTATCTATTATTTGAGAATAAAGTTTTCAAACAAGGAACTTATCATTTTGGAATTCTCCGGGAATCATAAATCAGGTAAGTGCAATGATTTTTACAATAAAAAATTTGCTTGTAAATATTTTTTTTTCATTTGATGATGGTTCTCTACAGAATGGTTTTTTACGTCTGATTAAGAACTATAAGAATAATAAAAAAAGAAACAATATGAAAGTTTTTATTTCAATGTTAAGAATTCTTAAAATCGTTTTTTTTATCCTAAGAATTCTTTATTTTCCGTTTTTTAGTTTATAATTTTTTGATAAAAATTGTTCTCAAAATACTTTTGAAAAATTAAATGGTATAACATTATGTGTTTATGTATACTTCTTGTATATTCCAATGTTTGAAATAATATGATTCAGAAAAGTATTGAATAAAAATGCGGTACTTACGTATTAACGCCACCGCCGCTACAGATTTGGCGGTTTTTAAGTGCCGCCAATCTACACTTAAAATTTTTGCGACAATTCATAAAATAAAACACTTTATTTAAAATCAAAATAGTTAATCGGATTTCGGTGAAAAATGAGCCGATATAGAGTTTAGCATAGATTCAAAACAATCATATCGCCATATGAACTCTGATGAATAAGATTCCAAATGAAATAACATTTCCAAACCGTACGTTTACCAAGATAAAGTTTTATGTTGTGGGAATTGGTACATTTTCGTTTTTTCGGTAAAATATTTCCCTCCTGAAAAAATAAAATTGCATCTTGTTTTGTTTTTAACAAATCCCAAAGACGAATATTCGTAGCACTAAAAATGGCGACAATAAAGAATTGTTTTTTTGTTTTTGTTTCGTCAACATTCTTTATTATACGTTTCTTAGTTTCTAAATAATGATTTTTATTAAAACTTGAAATTTTTTGATAAAAATTGTTGTCAAAAAACTTTGTTTACAAAATTAAATTTCATAAAATTATGAGGCTTATGTATACTTTTTGTTCATTTTAATTTTTGAAGTAATATGATTCTTAAAACTATGGAATGTAAAGTTTAAATAGGCCTTTCATGTTATATCATTAAATTTTGTAATACTATTTCTCGGGCATTAGGTTTTAACTCTTATAAGAATATACATATTTTTTTCTGTTAATGTACAAATATTTTTCCGATGTGTTTTGGATGTTCCTTCTCTAATAAAAAGAGATACCATTTTGTTTTCGGTTGTACAAGAAGGAAGATCAAGCATTTTTCTTTTTTAAATTTAATAAGCCACATTAAAGAAGGAACGTTGCAATGCTACACGCTACATTAACGACGTCTCCAGAGTAACTGAATGAAGGTTCATATAGAAATCGCAGGTATGCGTCTCATACAACAACGCCCCCTATAGTTCGTTGCGATCGCGAATTGCATATTAATTAAATTCCTTGTCATTCAACTTTATCTTATATGCCGGAACCAGATTAAACTTACGAATTAACGTTTTAGAAAACAAATAATCAGATTAATCAATATATCAATACGAAATAAGTTGAGATGTTGTAAAACTGAAGAATGTAATTCTAACTATTTTGTGATTGGTTGCATCTCTGAAAAAGAAAATTCAGACTTGTAAATCGCTTTTTTAAGCTTGCCGTTTTCAGACATGTGATTGGCTGTTGTGAACGGCGGTTATTCTTCATTATTAACTGCAAAATCGTGCTTTAAAACTAAAATAAATAAAAATTTAAAATTATGTAAAAGATTTGAATGCCCTAAATGTCTTCCCTGAAAGATTCTGAATTAATTGATTCCTTAATCTTAGATTTTCATCACGTAGTTAAAAAGTTTTTCAGGGGACAAAATTAACTGCAAAAACTTTTTTTTAGAATAGAGAGATATTTAATTTTTGGTTGCTTTTTCATCCTAAATATTATTTAATAATAGTGCGAAAAGTTAATTCCTAGTGACGTTTTACTATTTTATAATTATGATTTTAACTGCATATATTGACTTGGCACAGTTTAACATAAAGCTTATAATAAAAGTAAATATAACTGATCTACTGTTTTATACTTTTACTACGGCTAATAATTTAAATTATCGGCTTCTCGATTTAAATATGCTTATCATAAAATATTGCGTGAGGTAGCGTTATAGTATTGCTTTATAATAACGAATTATATAACACTGATTCGTTATTTTCTCTTATGCTTTCGTTTGGAACAATTGGAACAGATTGTTTGAGAAAGAAAAAATGAAATAAAATGGATATTTTCTAATGTTATAAATTTCAACCTGATCAACAGAGGACGCTGTAGTTAGACATAATAATTATCGTTAATTGTACGGTCATTTGCTAATAACTTAAAGGGTTTTGTTCATGTGCTTGTTGGAAAGAGAAAAGGTAAGCGTGGGGACAGGAAGAGAGACCAACACCGAGGAGATATTTTCTCTTATGCGTTCGTTTGGAACAATTGGAACAGATTGTTTGAGAAAGAAAAAAAAATAAAATGGATATTTTCTAATGTTATAAATTTCAACCTGATCAACAGAGGGCGCTGTAGTTAGACATAATAATTATCGTTAATTGTACGGTCACTTGCTAATAACCTAAAGGGTTTTGTTCATGTGCTTGTTGGAAAGAGAAAAGGTAAGCGTGGGGACAGGAAGAGAGACCAACACCGAGGAGATATTTTCTCTTATGCGTTCGTTTGGAACAATTGGAACAGATTGTTTGAGAAAGAAAAAAAAATAAAATGGATATTTTCTAATGTTATAAATTTCAACCTGATCAACAGAGGGCGCTGTAGTTAGACATAATAATTATCGTTAATTGTACGGTCACTTGCTAATAACCTAAAGGGTTTTGTTCATGTGCTTGTTGGAAAGAGAAAAGGTAAGCGTGGGGACAGGAAGAGAGACCAACACCGAGGAGATATTTTCTCTTATGCGTTCGTTTGGAACAATTGGAACAGATTGTTTGAGAAAGAAAAAAAAATAAAATGGATATTTTCTAATGTTATAAATTTCAACCTGATCAACAGAGGGCGCTGTAGTTAGACATAATAATTATCGTTAATTGTACGGTCACTTGCTAATAACCTAAAGGGTTTTGTTCATGTGCTTGTTGGAAAGAGAAAAGGTAAGCGTGGGGACAGGAAGAGAGACCAACACCGAGGAGATATTTTCTCTTATGCGTTCGTTTGGAACAATTGGAACAGATTGTTTGAGAAAGAAAAAAAAATAAAATGGATATTTTCTAATGTTATAAATTTCAACCTGATCAACAGAGGACGCTGTAGTTAGACATAATAATTATCGTTAATTGTACGGTCACTTGCTAATAACCTAAAGGGTTTTGTTCATGTGCTTGTTGGAAAGAGAAAAGGTAAGCGTGGGGACAGGAAGAGAGACCAACACCGAGGAGATATTTTCTCTTATGCGTTCGTTTGGAACAATTGGAACAGATTGTTTGAGAAAGAAAAAAAAATAAAATGGATATTTTCTAATGTTATAAATTTCAACCTGATCAACAGAGGACGCTGTAGTTAGACATAATAATTATCGTTAATTGTACGGTCACTTGCTAATAACCTAAAGGGTTTTGTTCATGTGCTTGTTGGAAAGAGAAAAGGTAAGCGTGGGGACAGGAAGAGAGACCAACACCGAGGAGATATTTTCTCTTATGCGTTCGTTTGGAACAATTGGAACAGATTGTTTGAGAAAGAAAAAAAAAATAAAATGGATATTTTCTAATGTTATAAATTTCAACAGAGGGCGCTGTAGTTAGACATAATAATTATCGTTAATTGTACGGTCACTGGCTAATAACCTAAAGGGTTTTGTTCATGTGCTTGTTGGAAAGAGAAAAGGTAAGCGTGGGGACAGGAAGAGAGACCAACACCGAGGAGATATTTTCTCTTATGCGTTCGTTTGGAACAATTGGAACAGATTGTTTGAGAAAGAAAAAAAATAAAATGGATATTTTCTAATGTTATAAATTTCAACAGAGGGCGCTGTAGTTAGACATAATAATTATCGTTAATTGTACGGTCACTTGCTAATAACCTAAAGGGTTTTGTTCATGTGCTTGTTGGTAAGAGAAAAGGTAAGCGTGGGGACAGGAAGAGAGACCAACACAGAGGAGATATTTTCTCTTATGCGTTCGTTTGGAACAATTGGAACAGATTGTTTGAGAAAGAAAAAGAATAAAATGGATATTTTCTAATGTTATAAATTTCAACCTGATCAACAGAGGGCGCTGTAGTTAGATATAGTAATTATGAATCTATATCACTTGTGTGGCAGGAAACGGATTGAAATGGAAGGCTTATTGGGAAGCCAAACAAATATCACACTATCGTATTGTTTGTTTTTATTGTTTATAGTTATTGAATTTGATTGTGACCTTTTTATTAAATGCACCTTTCTTCACTGAACTATTCTGAGCTTATCTAATGACAGTAATTGACAAGGCGTATCAAGAGAAATATCACGCCATCTAGCTCCTTCTATTATCGAAACAAATGGATAGTAACGTCGTCTTGTAAATAGAGTAGGAAAAATACTTTTTACTCTTACGCTACCCACTAATTACTTAATTTCAGTTCCAACTGCTCAGTAATTAGATGCTTTCTATAAACGTCTCTACTCTCTATATTGTAAGCAAATATTATTGAAAACTTAGTATTTAATTAGATTCCAAGTAGGTATGTCTTTATAAATCCATTATAAAGGTAAAATTCTATTCTAAGACTAACGGGAAGTAAGACAGAACATGATGGATTTTTGTAAGTAATAAATATTCTTTAAGCCGTTCGTTGTTATTTCATCCATCACAAATGTTTGGTAAATGCGGGATTTTATCTGAGGATCTTTAAAATAAGTAAAGAATTCGGACATAACGGAAAAAATGCTTAATTAATCTATCTTAAATTCTTATTCAAAAAAATAATTAATTACTCTATACTACTCTATAATAATGGAAGAGATACTTTTCAGTTTTGGGCAGTTCAAAAAGTACGTACACAAAAATGGAGAAATTTCAAACCCCTCCCCCCCTTCGTACATTACCGTACATAAGGTCTTACTCCCCCCCCCCTTAGAGTACGTACATTTTATTAGTCTACCCCCCTTTTTCATAAAAATTAAAATAATTATGTTTTAAATAAAATTAAATATTTACTTAAGGAGTGTGTAGGATAAAGTCAAATTTAAATTTGGTGTATGTTTATAAAGTACGTACTTTGTATAATACCTCCCCCCCTCCCCATCGTACAAAACCGTACATAAGAGCAAATCCCCCCCCCCCCTTCGGGATGTACGTACTTTTTGAACGGCCCCTTTTGACATTTTTTAAAAATTTCTCGAGAGATACTTAAAGAATTATTTTGTAACTTTCGAGGTGTTAGAGGAGTTCATGCT